>NC_042976.1:22750423-23027948 GCF_901001165.1 Salmo trutta | reverse complement strand
GAGAGAGAGAGAGCAGGGGGAGAGAGAGAGAGCAGAGGGAGAGGGAGAGAGAGCGAGAGCAGAGGGAGAGAGAGAGAGAGAGAGCAGAGGAGAGAGAGAGAGAGCAGAGGAGAGAGAGAGAGAGAGCAGAGGGAAAGAGAGAGAGAGCAGAGGGAAAGAGAGAGAGAGCAGAGGGAAAGAGGGAGAGAGGAGAGAGAAAGAGAGAGAAGAGGGAGAGAGAGAGAGAGAGAGAGCAGAGGGAGAGAGAGAGAGAGAGAGAGAGAGAGCAAGTGGGGGGGGGAGCAGACAAGTCTTCGGGAGAAGTCTCTGAATGTCCTTGAGTGGCCCAGCCAGAACCCGGACTTGAACCCGATCAAGCATCTCTGGAGAGACCTGAAAATAGCTGTGCAGCAACGCTTCCCATCAAACCTGACAGAGCTTGAGAGGATCTGCAGAGAAGAATGGGAGAAACTCCCCAAATACAGGTGTACCAAGCTTGTAGCATCATACCCAAGAAGACTCAAGGCTGTCATCGCTGCCAAAGGTGCTTCAACAATGTACTGAGTAAAGGGTCTGAATACTTACTTAAATATTATTTCTGTTTTAAAAATGTTATACATTTGCAAAATGTTCTAAAAACCATTTTTTGCTTTGTCATTATGAGGGATTGTGTGTAGATTGATGAGGAAAAAATAACAATGTAATCCATTTTGGAATAAGGCTGTAACGTAAGAAAATGTGGAAAAGGTCAAGGGGTCTGAATACTTTCTGAATGCAGTGTAGATATGACTCCTGGAGTAGGGTGAGGTATGGCATTGTACTGTACAGGCTACAGAGATAGATATCCCTTACCCACTAGGGTGGGAGGTCTAAATGACTGTTGCCGTGTTCATTTTGACACTCATTTTTTAAATGTAGTATAGTATCAGTCATTTTTACTAAAATATTATTATGTCTTAGTCACATTTTTGTCATTTGAATAATGATTTAGTTTAGTTATTGGCAAAATGACAAAATCAGTGGGCCATTTTAGTCAACTAAATATCCTTTCATTTTAGTCAAATCGCATTTGTATTGCCTCATTAACCTATAGTAAACATACACCACTGACACACACAATACATAGCCTTGTCCTACCAACATACTATTCTGCATAACATCCTATTCTCTTCCCAACAGCAGAAATATTCCAAACATATAAGAATATATAACAATTATCTGGCCATGTACATTCCTAATTCAGCCTACATAGATATTACACATCACATACAAAGACACACTCAAGCGAGAGCAAGAGAGAGACAGAGAGAGTGAAAGAAGACAGAGAGAGAGCAAGAGAGCGAGAGAGACAGAGAGAGAGACAGACAGAGAGGAGACAGAGAGAGAGAGCAGACAGAAAGGAGAGAGCGAGAGACAGGAGACAGAGAGAGGAGACAGCGAGAGAGACAAAGAGAGAGGAGACAGAGAGAGGCACAATCACCAGATGGTGCAGAAAAGTATTGGTGAAGTAGTATGGGTTACACCTCTATCACTCGTCCCGTCACTGACATCGTTATCAACGTTCAACCGACGCTGCAGCCACGTTGATGCCTAAAAGGAGAATGGTGGTGACTGACTTTGAACGGGAGCTAATGACTGTTACGTCCAGTGATATAGTCGAGTCATTAAATCTCAAGTCTGAATCGAGTTCCAAGTCCCCTGTGTTCAAGTCCGAGTCCCCATGTCCAAGTCCCCAAGTCCGAGTCCCCAAGTCCGAGTCCCCATGTCCGAGTCCCCATGTCCGAGTCCCCATGTCCGAGTCCCCATGTCCGAGTCCAAGTCACAGGGTCCACATGAACTCAAAATAAAGTTAAACAGTCAGATAAAGTGTAGTGGCAAGAGGGATTTAGTCAATAAAATGTTTGCTATCCATTTTTCTTTCTTTCTGTACCACCAACTATGTGCATATAGGCTACTGGTAATGTTACCAGGGCCACGTTCAGTTGCAAAACGTTCTTGAACGTTGTAGATAAAAATTCAATGACTAGAGCCGACATTATTCCTTATTCAACATGTCAGAGGCATGTTTGTTCTACATAGCATATTTCTATCTGAACGTTCCAAAACATTTTATCCTGCTGAACGCGCCCCAGGTTGTTAGCTATAGCTAGCTAATAAGGTAACTTGACTGAACAAGGTGTAGCCTAAACCAATGGTTAACGGTCCGGTCCGCAAGAAGCTAAGTTTTAAAGCACCCGCGATATGCTTTATGAATATTAGACCGCCAATGCATGATAGAAAGAAAAAAACATAGCGGAGGTATTATAGGTAATATCTTTTGAACGGTAATGGCTAGAATCAAGCTGTTTTCTCTGAGGAAAAGAGGGAGACTTGGCAAGTACGTTGGCTACAGAACCTGGCTATGAAATGCAGTTGGAAAAGTGCAGGGCTTGAGCAAGACTTTTCTATACTGAAGGGAGAGAAAAATATAGCTGGCCTGTTCATTTAAATTCTACATTTACATTTTACATTTACATTTTAGTCATTTAGCAGACGCTCTTATCCAGAGCGACTTACAGTAGTGAATGCAGACATTTCATACATTTTAACTAAATGCTGCTATTGTTTTTAACTACTTGAAGCAGCTTGTGTTTCTTAAACCAGGCAAAGGGTATCTAACTAGAAGGCTGGTGGTGACTGGTTAGCTACGGGAAGCAAGACAGTCGCCTCCGCGATGTGTATAATCGAAGGCGGAGCTGGAGCAGAGCCTGTCTGCCCACACTCATTGCTTGCTCCCCTGCAGCTCACCAGCTGATGTAGGCTAGGATGTGTGCCGTGTCCTTCCCACTGTTTTGTAGAGAACTACGTGCTCTACAAAATACTCATGTCCAGTCCACTTAGTATTCACATTTTACTCAGAGAAACTTTTGTCTCGTCTCATTTTAATCAACTCAAAAAATAATTTACGTTTAGTGGTAGTTTTTCTAAGTCTATTTAGTCAGTTATAGTCTCGTCAATTGCCAGTGAAAAATAGGTGTTTGACAAATATTTTTGTTGACGATTAACACTGGTCTGTTGTCATCACACTCAGCCATGCTGCATGCAGGCAGACAAGCAGCCAGCTAGACAGGCAGACAGAGAAACCTGCTTCAATCCTTCCCACAGCCACTTCAGGACAAGCAGCAGGTTCACACACACACTGATTCCATTGACTAGGCTAATTCCACTTGTGTGCTGACATAGTGGCGACGAACACAATGACAAAGACATTCTCTGTCCTCAATGGTTATCAAGAGGGATCTGTAGAGGGTAGAAGCTGTTGTCTCATACACAGTCACATTCTACAGCGTTGCTGATCACAGCTCTGACATCATGCAATGATTAGGGGGCGTAGGTAGAAGTTGACCCTAACCACTGACACAGGATCAAATTATGTAATGGTTTTCTAATGTTAAAGGTTAGGATTGGGGGATAGGATCTGATCTTAAATCTGTGGTTGAGGGCAACTTCTACCTGCACCTAGCGGTTAGCATTATAGCAGTATTAGCTGTATTAGCTGTATGTATGTATGTATGTATGCATGTATGGACCGACCTGTCGGAAGGAGAGAAGGACAGGTGCTCCTCATACATCTCTCCCTCTAACCCCAGGCTGCTCCAACTACTGCTGTTTCCATTGCTGCAAGAGACAAGACCAATGCTCAACACTGGTAACATACACACACTGATCATAACCCTGTCCATTACCCTAATCCTAGCAATGACACTAACCCTGAACCGACAAACCCTAATCTGCTCCAACTAACCCTAACCTGCTCCAACTAACCCTAATCTGCTCCAACTAACCCTAATCTGCTCCAACTAACCCTAACCTGCTCCAACTAACCCTAACCTGCTCCAACTAACCCTAACCTGCTTCAACTAACCCTAACCTGCTCCAACTAACCCTAACCTGCTTCAACTAACCCTTACCTGCTCCAACTAACCCTAACCTGCTTCAACTAACCCTAACCTGCTCCAACTAACCCTAACCTGCTCCAACTAACCCTAACCTGCTCCAACGACTGCTGTTCCCATTGCTGCTGGGGAGACAACCGTTCAACAATGGGCACACACACAGTCTTAGGCGTGGGAATCACTTTGGTCAAGCAGGTTCATAACAGACCTGGTTGATCTTTCTTACCTGGCAGAAACAACTGCTTTAAAGCATTACATGATCCATCTTAATGTGAGGCTCATACAATAGTTTTGGTCCTGAAAAAACATTCAATCAAAGCAATAAGTGATGACTGCCCAATTATGTGAGATGAGATCACTGCATACTAGTCTTCACTTGTGAATTCCACTGGGACATCCAGCTGGCAGCTGGAGCATCACAACACACTGTAGATCCGACAAGGCCCTTGAGCAGGGCACTTAACCCTAATTTGCTCCAGGGGCACCGTACTACTATGGCTGACCCTGTAAAACAACACTTTTCACTGCACTTATCAAATCAAATTGTATTAGTCACATGCGCTGAATACAACAGGTGTAGACCTTACAGTGAAATGCTTACTGACAGGCCCTTAACCAACAATGTAGTTTAAAAAATACTGATAAGAATAAGAAATAAAAAAGGAACAAGTAGTTAAAGAGCAGCAGTAAAATAACATTAGCGAGGCTATATACAGGAGGTACGGGTACAGAGTCAATGTGCGGGGGCACCGGTTAGTCGAGGTACCTAGCCGACAATATGTATTTTTTGGTTTAGTTAAATTAGCCCTGATTATCAGGCTGGCTGGAACCTGCACACTGTGCACTCTGGTATGTCAAGAATGATGTGGAGACCTAAAAATAGCTCCACAAACATCAACTAGTTAATTGATGACCTGAGCTAAAATACGGTCTCCGTAGCTGTGGTTTATGAAAGTGGTATGCTGAGAGGTCGTTAAGAAGTCAATCAGTTCTTCCAGGGTTTGAAAACCTTTACAACGGAGCCTTCCCTTTCCTGAGTTATCTAGTTTAGTTGTTGACAGTTGGGAGACAGTTGGGAAAGTATTTTGAAGGGAGAGAGAGAAGCTAATGAATAACAAATGGTGGAAGGACTTTGTTCTTGTGGAAAGGGCCTGAGGCAGAGAGAGAGAGAGAGAGAGAGGCTGCTACAGACACACCTTAAGAAAATATTATTATACCTTCAAAATAACTATCTGTTCTCCTCACACATTCTCCCATTCAGTATCTGGGGAGAGAAGTGTACATGTTAACTGGGTCTGCTTCCATAGAGATATCAGGCCGAGCCAGGGAACGTCAGTAACTCTCCTCCAACCGTGAGACTGGGTGAGACCACGTCACTCTCAGAGCATTACACCAGATCCACTAACAGACCAGTACGTGTGTGTGTTTCTATCATAAAGGAAAAGCCATATCTCTCTTAAAAGGGATACATTATCCTTATGATGCATTAACTCAATCTCAGCAGAACTTGGCATTAATCAGCTATTTAAATGATATAACAACATTTGAGAGAATATATGTAATGTAATATTTGCTCAAATCAGAGATAATTGTTTCTCGGCAGCAGAAGGTCCTACAGGTTCCCAAACTACACATTCTGCTGGTCGTGACCTACGGTGACCTCACGTCATCCAGCAGCCATCCGACAGACAACATGGAGAAACCCGTATTGTACTGATCTCAACTCAGTCTCACAGCATCAAACCAGCTAATCCCCAATCACCACAGTCATCTTAAAATGACATGGGAAATGCCAGTGCAGCCAAAGCGGTGATGACTGACTTGCCTTCATTAGTTTCAGCATTAATTGAAGTCTAGGCTGAATGCCACAACCCTGGTCTAAAGTTCTACTCACTTATATATCAATCCATCTGTGGACATTGAACATGGATTAGAGTCCTTCGCTGGTATGAAAGAGTGAGACAGAAAACAGTACTCAAAGACATTAAAGAAGTGTTTCAAGAGGTGAATCATTAATCAACTAATCTAGATTAGATGTCTCTAATGTAGCCTTCAGAGAAACTAAAAGAACAGAGCAGATTAGTTTGAGACTACATGATGTGCTGTGTGTTCCCTACCTGTCGCTGAGGTGCAGGAAGCTGCTGGTCTCGTCGGGGTGTTCGTCCTCAAAGCTGAGGTTGGACCAGCTGCCCAGACTGTCATCGCCCACACTCAGACTGAGCTGCTGGGACACTGTGGACTCTGTGGTCTCCCTGACTGGAAAGCTACCACAGGGACATGGAGAAAGGGAACCAGACATGAATAAAGATACAGAATCTTTATACAGAGACATAAGGGACTGAGAGAAATATAGTTAGTAATCAAGATGGTGGACCTCTTCTTGGCTCCTTTACTATTGTTGTGTAATCTGGTCAAGTACAAAATTGCGAAAATGATGGACTCTTCAATTAATTTCCCAAGATGGTGCGTCACAAGAATTAGTCAAACCCTTACATATTACTAAGCATCATGGTTAACCATAAGGAAATCCATGTGAACAGTCATGGAATCTTATGGGTCTTGACTCACCCTGTGGTTGCGCTCTACAACATTAGGGTTAGTCACAGATTGGTGGTGTTGTGTCTTACACAGACTTTGCCACAATGTATTTGTACCTGAGGTTGGCAGTCTGGCATGCGTTGGACAGCGCGGATGTCATGATCTCTGCGGTCAGACTCTCGGCAAAGCTTGGCCCGTCGTGTCCGATCCCGCTGTCAGCGTTCAGGCTGGTGTTGCTCAGCTCTCGTTTCGCTCCCTCCATTGCCGTAGTGACGATCTCCTCTGCGAACACTGCCCTGCGGTCCAGATCGATGTGGATCTCAGGGATCTCCAGGCCACACACCCCCACCTCCCCGTCCGGCCTCCTCCTCTGGCCTGCTCCTGCCTCAAGGATGTACTGCCTGCTAGGCCACGAGCAGAACGGACACTCGATGACCTGTAATAACAAACAACATTAATACTCAAGAACTGTATATAAAAAAAAATGGGTGGGTGATAGATCATATGTAATCCATCGAAAAAAATACGTCTGACACTTCTTGACCTGGCAGTATCGGCAGGCTGTCTCCCCCAGCGCAGAGCCCACTGCTCCCCCCTCAGACGGCCTCTCAGAGTGGAAGTGTCTATCTGGACCCTGTTGGGCTGGGTGTCCGGCCGAGGCCAGGCCCATCTCCAGCGTGTCGTCCACTATCTTCCTGGCATAGTGCTCCATGACCTGTAGAGACAAATGCTGGGAATTGGAGAAAGCTGAAGTCTAATGCTACAATGATGATAGCATGAATCAGACTGCTGTTAACTCAATGTGTACATGTTTTAACAGTATCTTTCCCTACTCAAATAAAATTATGAACTAAACCAAACTGACCTGCATGACTCCACTGCTGTAGCCTCCGTCGTCCAGGCAGCCTGTGCTGTGGTACTGCCTGCTCTTTCCCTCGTTGGCCAGCAGGGGGCATGAAAAGGAGTTCCTGATCAGGTTCTCTGCCATGTCCTCCAGCTTGAATTTCTGATACAGACACGACTCAGTCAGGGACTTGGGTAGTCGGTCTGACGACACACAGAGTTTGCGTGTGACGTCACAGGTGATGTTGTACGCCAACGACTCTGCGAAGTTCACCAGCTCCATGTACTCCCTCTGGCTCCCATCATCAGAGTCACTGGAAGGAGATCCCACTCTCCCTGCTTCGTCCCTGGGTACAGACGGCTCAGCATTGGGCCCCCTGCAGCCATCCTGGTGGAGCCTTCTGGAGGAGTGGTGCCTAGAGGAGGAGGGTCTCTTCTCCATGTTGCGGGCAGCATGGGCCAGGCCCAGTTTGATGGAGCGGTAGGCCAGACGGCTGGCATACTGATCCAGGACCAGCTCCCTGCTGCCTCCCTCTTTCTTCAGCACCCTGATGAGGTAGCCAGCATACTCATCTGTCACACTTTCACAGCTGGGGTAGTCAGAGGACAGGCCAGAGCTGGCGGTAGAGGTGGACGTTGACGGGTGGAGGACAGAGGAGAGGAGGTCACCAGACCACTGTTCAGCCAGATGACCCACTGTGCAGCCCCTGCTGTGTTCACTGGGCTGGAGTTGGTTGTGGTGGTGAGGGCATTCCCCTGACCAGTCCTGGCTGGCTCGTTTGACTGCTCTTTGACGACACTGTCCTGACCCCATTATCCTCTTCACGTCACTGATCACCTCTCCCGCCACCTCACCAGCGTAGATCCACAGCGTGTTCAGGGTCTGCTCCGAGAACTGGGCCACACTGTCTCTTCTCTCCTCCACCGTCCTCCTACCTCCATCCTCCACTCCTCCCAGAGTGTCCATCTCTGTCGCCATGGAGACGATGTGGCACGCCAGGCGCTCTGCGTAATGGAGGGCTCCCTTGTCGGCCATCTTGTGTCCTCCAACCAATAGGTTGAGTTCTAGCTGCGGACGGTTTCCTGTCTCGGTTCCAGAGTTAAGCCCTTCTACTCCGCCCTCCTCTTCCTCGTTCCCGTCTGCCTCCTCAGACAGAGACCTCATCAGTTTGAGCATGAAGTCAGCCTTGTCCATCTCAGAGGGAGACTCTTTGGGCTCAGGCCCTGGCTGGTAGTGTGGGGTGGGAGGAGGGGTGGCGGGAGAGAACTCCTTGGCCAGTTTGCCTTTCAGCTTCTTGGAGAACTGCTTGATCTGCTTCTCCTGGGACACCTTGTTGGGATGCTGGGGGGTGGAGGGGGGCGTACCAGGGGTCCCGCTGGACATGCAACCAGTGCTGGGAACCATCTCCTCACCGGAGGCCATCTTCCTGCCTTCCCAGCCGTCCATCTCCAACCCTGGAATCTCTAGAGTGTCCATCATCACTGGCCGGGTCTCTGAGACAGCTCTGCTGGTCCTGGAGCCTGACTCACAGGAGCCTCTCCCTGGGTTCTGAGAATGAGGGTGGAGAGAGGAGTGGGAGGTCTGGTCAGTGACAGTACCCTCCTGTCCGGATGGAGGTCCCCGACCAACAATGGCTTTAGAAAGGAAGTCAGCACAGTCCTCCACCTTCTTCTTCATCTTTGTGGCAGTCATCAGCTCACACGCTTCACTCACTATCATATCCACCATGTTGCCAGAGAAGTTGTGAAAGGGGGTCTTTGGCAGCAGGTCAGTCTGTGTGGCAGCAGTAGCATCAGAGGCGCCTGTGGTCACCATTCTGCTCTCTGAGCTGCAGCTCCTCTTGGGGCTGGTCTGGGAGGTGTGGGCCAGGCTGGTCTTACACTGGCAGATCTCTTCTGAGTCGTGGAAGAGGGAGATGGCCTGGCCTGCCTGGGGGACAGGTACACAGCTGGCCATCCCAGACACACAGAACAGAGCCTTCTTCACAGTACAGCCATCCTCCCCTGATGGACCTGGGCCTTCCTCGGCAGGGTTAGCCTGGTGGTCAGCAGCAGTACTGCAGGTAGTGTGTGTTTCGTCAGCACTGACATAGAATATGTTGTCCAGAGAGAGACTGATGGCTGCTTGGGTGGTGAAGGCCACGTCAGCCTGGGACAGTTCAATGAAGGCCTCCTGGAGGACAGACTCAGAGAGGTCCGAGGCATAGGAGGACACCACCTCCTCATCGTCCTCCTCCCCCACGCTGAAGGACCAGTCACTGGGGGTGAGGGGGGTGGAGGGGTGGGAGAACTGACACACTTCCATCATCCCCTCATACACCAGCTCCTCCGCCAGATCGGCGGCAAACTGAGTCACGGTGCTGTTGAACATCTGCTTCTTCACCGTCAGGAAGTCCTTCAGAGCGCCCGACACCGCCTCTCCCACCAGGAACCCAGCCAGCCCGTTGATGGCCCGTTCCTTCAGGACGTAGGCACGGCGCATGCCGATCTCCTGGAAGGCCATCTGGAAGACGGAAGTGGTGAGTTTGGCAGCCAGGTGGCAGAGGGTGGTGGTGCAAGAGGACACTCCCTTCTGCAGGTCTCTCAGAGCGCTGCCCAGACTCATCTCTACCAAGTCTGTGGCAAACCTCTGGATGCCGTCCTTCAGAGACTGGGGCTTCTGTTGCAGCTTGGAGACAGTCACCGTCTCCTGGATCTCAGATAGCTTCATGACATGTCCAGACTGGTTCTGGAACTCCTTGTGACAGACACAGCTCAGGTTCTTGTTGTCGTTGAGGTCCACGGGAGACTGGTATCCACATACGGATCCCAGGATCTCCTTGGACAGACTGCTGGCAAAGTCTGAGTAAGTCTTGTAGAGGGAACACAGGTCCTGGGGTTTCTTTAGCTCTGACTCATCTCCTCCATCTCCCTCGGTCTTCCAGAAGTAATCCAGAGCTCCATCTCCGAGTGGGCTGAAGGCTGAGGAGCTAACGGGGCTGAACAGAGGACCTCCACCTTCCTCACAGGAGGTCCGGGCCGGCCGGGGTGAGTCAGGGGATCCATACGGAGAGCCAAGGGGGAGGGGGCTTCTGAGCGGGGTGGGTTTCTTCACATTCGCAGGGAGGGTGCGCTGGTCGAACCGGTGGGGGTTCATGGTGGAACAGCTTCGGGACACTTTCTTGGACCCTGACTTGCCAGTACCAGAGTACTTCTTCTTCTGGTCTGGGCCGGTAATGATAACAGAGGAAGTCGGGTCTAAAGGCAGGGTGAGTGTACAGCTCTCTGAGCTCAGCTCGTCTAGGTCGTCAAACTGGTCAAAGCTGTCGAAGAACTCGCTGACCTCAGAGTCAGAGTCCTCCACCCTGTCCGTCGGCCCCCCGGGGATCTGAGGTATGTCCAGTGTCGCTTTGAGACTTTTCTGGTAGCCAACCTCATCTAGGAATATGATTGGACTAGGGCTGGAGCCGTCCGACTCCTCTGATTCGCTGACAGGATGTGTGGGGGAGGGGAGCCGGGCTCTAGGGCTGCAGAGGGTCCACTGGGACTCTGCCCTTCTGGAGCACTGTACGGTAACAGACACCTCTGGGGGAGACCTATGACTGGTTGAGGACTTCCTGTGGGCAGAGCTGATTATGATCCTGGAGCCTGATAGGTCCTTGTCTCTCTTGTGGGCAGGGACTGTCTGGGAGGCCACATCACGCTGGTTTCCATGGAGATAAGAGTCATCGGCTAGGGAGAGAGGGAGATAGAGAGTGGGGGGGTAAATGTTTCGGTCTAAATTTAGTTAACACTTAAGGTTATGCAACAATAAGTGATCACATCATGCTCTATTGAACATTCATCTACATAGAGCTGTGATGAACCTACCGTTGTTATTCTCTCCAGTGGCCTCCTCCTCTAGGTGTTCCAGAGCGGTGACAAAGTCATCTTCGATGGAAGACACAGACTGGTTAGGGTCATCGTCCTCGGGCTGGCAGGGTTCTGCCGTGCCCCTGTGGAGGGCTTGGAGCTCCAGGGCATAGCGGACCCCCGCAGCATAACGCCCCAGCAGGCCCACCAACACACCAACAATGGCCTGACTGGGGCTGGAGCTGTGCCTTACAACACACACCGCCTTTAGCGAGCACTGCTGTAGAGGATAGAGAAGAAACAGTCAGAGTTTGCTGGCTGCCTGGTACAGTAGTTTATTCTTACTGCCAAGGGACAATTAGCTCTTTGAGGAATAAAAAACTAGGTCTGCAGACTGTCAGCTCCTGCCAAGACGCGCTAATCATCAGAGAGTCTTTGGCTTTGGAAAACTCACAGGAATTCACACAAGAGTTCTCTTTCCTTCGGTCTGTGTCTTACAGAGAGAGGGGCTCTACTGGGACAGCCTTGTTATGTCTGCATGTCTGATTGTGGTCTGATGTGTTGTTGTATATGCAGAATAGAACCCTCAGCGTCACTTCTGTCTTGGCCACCGTGGGTAGAGGCTCAGTTTTAGTTGCACTGCCTGTCTGTATATCTGTATGTCACACACACTGTAACCACAATGCTGCAGAGTCAGACTGAACACTCGCACAGACGCATGGGACCAGGCAGGACAATGTGGCAATCACTGGTGAGAAAACAAGCAACCACACTATCCCAGACATCTGTATACCTGGCTAGGTTCAACAGGGTGAAAACACAGAATCTCTCAGGCCTTTGCAAGCAGCCTGAGTAAGGTCCTATGAATCATCTTCAAAACTATATTGAACTCTTATTTACCTGTGAAATACTGTATTTCCTCTGAAGCAGTCTATCGACCTGAGAAACACAGTCTTCCCCCTTTTACCTATTAGACACTTCCTCCTCTCATGTCTACCTGTGTAGTAGAGTCCCTCCTGTCGGCTGGTTTCCTGCTGTCCTTCAGCAGCAGCACCTCTTCGTTCCTCAGGCTGGTAACGTGGGGAGACCTCAGGAGCTCCGCCAGGTCCCCTGGAAGAGACGACAGGGCCTGGGAACGAGGACAGACATCACACAAATAATACATTAATAACGCATCACTTAAAGGGGCAATCAGCAGCTGCTACATCCATTTTTGGACTTAATTCATTAATTAAATGTACCCATTGATTCTTGAAGAATATAACTTATAAATAAATGCCTCATAAGCTTAGTTCAACTGTCATACCCCATCAGAACCCAAAATATAAGCTTGTTTTACTCCAACGTTTGTAAACAAAGTAAATGTAAACAAACATTATAGCTTCAAAACATGGTTCAAACTATCATTTTAATATCATGGATGGTCAGTCCTTACATCCACAGCTCTGTCTATGAATTTGAGAGTGGTTACATTTCTCCAGCCCCATCTCTCAACTTTTTACAGAAACGCTTTGTTATTGTTTCCACTGCTGAGTGCCGCATTCATTGAACTACAAAAGAGTCAGAGCTGGTGCAGTAAGTCTCACCTGTAGAGTTAGATCCTCCCCTTCAGAGTGGCCAGGCAAACACACAAAATGGATCTGAGGGAAGAAAAGGACAAGTCAGGGAAATCCTCAAAATCATCAAGTCATAATCAAAGCGTGTGTGTGTTGTGATACACACCTCAGTCAGGCGTGGTGTGTCTTTGGTATGTAGTTCCAGTCCCATGCTGCACAGCTCCTTCCTGCTCCTCAGAAGGCTCTTCACACACTGAGGCCCACTGTCACGCACCGTCTACACCATACACACAATTAGAGGTTAGCTTAGGTTTCACCCATGCACAACCTCACACACAGCACCAGGTTATCAACATTAAAATGAAATCAATCGATCAGTCAATCAATGAATCAGAATATGGCAGTCTGACTCTAACCTCTTTCCTGATGGAGGCTCTGGTCCTGAGAGGAACTCCTCGGATACGGGCACAGGCGTCCATGGCAACGCAGGCTGGGTGTGGCGGACTAGCCACTCACCTGTAGAAGGAGAAAGAGGGGAAGGAGAGAGAGGTGGGAAAGAGGGAGAGATTTTATATTTGAAATTTGATATCATTCAATTCTGATTTACTGACAAGTCTCAAAGATTAGAATGAAAAACAACGATCCTAGTCTATTGCAAGTACAGCTGCACAGGGAGGGTATGTTAATGGAAACTTTACAAGTTCACCAGTAAACTAACAGAATTTTGGTATCTTTCAAGGATTTTATGTAATCTATCACAAGAATATCAGAGGTATCTGTAATAATCTCTAGCCCCCTGTGGCCTTAGCACATGTAAAATCTACACTGAGTATACCAAACATTAGGAACACCTTCCTAGGAACACAGCCTCAATTCGTTGGGGCATGGACTCTACAAGGTGTCGAAAGCGTTCCACAGTGATACTGGCCCATGTTGACTCAAATGCGTTCCACAGTTGTGTCAAGTTGGCTGGATGTCCTTTGGGTGATGAACCATTCTTGATACACATGGGTAACTGTTGAGCGTGAAAAATCCAGTTGCGTTGCAGTTCTTGACACAAACCGGTGCGCCTGGCACATACTACCATACCCCATTCAAAGGCACTTAAATCTTTTGTCTTGCCCATTCACCCTCTGAACGGCACACATACACAATCCATGTCTAAATTGTCTCAAGGCTTAAAAATCCTTCTTTAACCTGTCTCATCCCCTTCATCTATACTGATTGAGGTGGATTTAACAAATGACATCAATAAGGGATCATAGCTTTCACCTGGTCAGTCTATGTCATGGAAAGAGCAGGTGTTCTTAATGTTTTGTTCTTAATGTCTTCATACTAAACCCTCTTTGATAAGACTCAGTCTTCATCCACTCTCAACACAAACCCTAATCATAACAGGAAGTCAGCTGTAGAGGTCAAGAGGTTAGATGTACCACTGCACAACAACACAACCCCAGTCACCTCAGAAAGACAAACACTGGTGGAGATGAACTGAACTGATGCACTCAAGCAAACACTCAGATTAAGTTCAATAAATTCAGAAATCATAAAAGCAGATATTCTTCGATCAGGTTTCCAGCAGCCTTAGATGTTGGCCTAGTCACTCTGTCTGATGTCTTCCTTCAGGCTCCAAGCCAGCACGGACGATCAAACGGCCGTAGAGAGAACAGGGGTGTGGACCCGGAGTCTGAACACTAACCCAGGGCAGGAGAAACACACTTGGTAAGCATGAAAGAGCAGCTAAAGACAGCAAAAATATTTACAGTGAGCGAGGAAGAAAGTTTCCCAAGAAATGTGAGCTGTTCTTTGAGGTGCTGTCCAAAGCAGCTGGTTGAATCTGAGTCTAGACGGCCAGTCTTTGATAGGATGCCTGTCCTCTATGGGAACCAACCAGGGGAAATAATGAATACTCTCTTTCTCTTCCTCTGCTGTCCCAGGACCTCCTGGTCTCTTGACTGCTTTGGTGGGGTTTTCAGAAACAACAACGCAAGCTGTTACCGGCTAACCTCAGCTATGTACTGACCCCAATGCTATGACCATAGAAATGCAGCTCGAACTAGGAAGTCTAGTTTTGCGTGACTGCCACACAGCAGCAAACTGACAGGCCTCTCTGTCTCTATTTCAATGTTGCAAGTTGTATTTTCTCCTGATGGTTTTGATGATGCTCAGTTCATGTGTCTTATACCATGGCATTTTAGTAACACATTTTTTAACATTTAGACTTATAATCATAGTCAAATCATAGACTTTGCACAAGATGCTAGTGCAGAGACAATGTCAAACTATGGGGATATGGCCAAATAGAAATGACCTATACTACAGGTTCTTATGGTCTCTGTAAGCAGCTTGGCATGAATTGTGTAAGGGCTCAAAATAGGTCAGTCTGAGATGTTGCAGCATGAATGTGTGACTATGTGGGCAGATGGGTAAACATGGGAAAGAAATGCAGTAGCACACAGGAGTGAAACTACAGCTGAAAATTCAGATAACCTTTTTCAGTAAACCATACATCTTTACAACTAGGTATTACACAAGACAAAAGCAAACAATAAAAGATCTGACAAGGCCCGCAGCTGTTGTTGGTGTAGCTACATCATCATCTGCTGGGCTGATTACTAGGAACTGCATTCTATAGCCTACTGAAAATAGGGGGAGTGGTAACTAGCTACTTTGGCTATCAATCTTTCATTAGCTCGCTATTTGGGGGGGTAATACATTGCCATTGTAGCTGGTGACAGGCCTGTGCCGCATCTGCATTATACACTAACGTTAGCTACCTTATGTGCTATAAAACCGTCCATAACCGCCTGTGTGGCTGACCACAACAAACATGCAAGCCAGCTGATCAAGCAACGAACTAACGTTAGAATTCGCTCCAAATAAGTTTTACTAGTAAACAACTTTCTAACTTCTCTTTCAGGAAAAACTGTAGCCATATAGCTTGCCAGGTAACTGCAAACCACGTTTATGTTATGGCAGGCCATAATTTACGGCCAGTGTCGCATTTTCACAGAGGAAATGAAAATTATTATTTGATAGTCCCATTCCTTGTGACATCCCACTATAGCAGTAGCGTAACATGTTGGTTTAATATCGACTCTGTGCAAATCAATCACCTATCTTAGCTAACTAGCCAAGTGTCAACAAGCTAGCGTAAGGGTATTGACTAGTTAGCTAGCTAGGCTAACTGTCAAACATTGTAGCTAGTTAGCATCGGACATTGTTCCACTGCACCGTCATTATGCTAGCTAGTTGGTGTGAACATATACAAAACAATTGTCCTCTCATGTCATTAAATAATGACTATACAATCATTTATCGTCAATTCAACACAAATATGATCTTTCAATCTCCCACTCCTGTTATTCTCACCATTTAGCAAGTGTTGGACTAGTAGCGAGATGATATTCCACTGACTGACAGTTCATTCCATGAAAACAAGACTGATTCAGGCAGTAGTAATCACTCTCTGAGCTCTGCTTTCCCTCGGCGAGGGAGAAGCACAGACAGAGTAGTCGATTGCGTGATGTCATATCTAAGAAGATGCCATGCCAAGCATACAAAATTCCACTCAGATAAAATGGCCTATATCAAGTACAGATTGTTTGTGAGGCCTGGGTGTCTTCAGCACTAAATTGGAAGTAGGCTGCCCCATTCATAGAGGCTAAATGCTTTAGCGCCTTTTGACAACAGGCCTATCTTCTGACAAGGGGGTGTTAAGAGCCCCGACGCTTGCTAGGGTTAGTGTTGCCAAATGGCCATATCTCCATGTTACAGCGTTCGTTTATGGAAAAGAGACAAGACAAAGGCGACCACCTGTGCTATATAGTGTGTTCCAAACACCTGACCTGTGTGTAAGCGTAACTCACAGTCACACGACTTGGACGTCACACATTTGATGATTTGAAACTCAACTTAATAGACAAAATGACTTGACTTTAAGTTATTTGGCCAGGCTTTGTAGCTCATTTTGTAGCACAGTCTCCGTGGGTTTACTCTCTAAGCAGTGTTGCAAAATGTTTTATACAAATGCAACAGATTGGCTAGCGAAACGCAACCTCTTAACCTCTGATTGGACCAGCAAACTGTCAATCAACACAGGTCGTGTGAGCAGGCGAACAGATTCTGGTTTACTGTGCAGTTACAGGATCTGGTGCACTGCAAACGTCAAAACATTAAAACACAGCATCAGGATTGTGAACCAGTCGTGGGTGAAGCTAACTGCTGAAAACTGTAGGGAGAAGGCAGAATACTCCTAGAGTTTTGCAGCTCAATTTGGAAGCGAACCAACAAGAGGGCATCAAGCAATAATTAGTCTACTAGCAAAGGACTACTGGTCTTTTGGTAGGCCTATGTAAAACTTGCTTGAAATGTATAATTTAAGTATGAAGCTTGCATTTTAAATTTGTTGTTAAAATGTATTATTACTGTGGCAAAGACGCACCATAGAGGCGTCTCTCCACTTGCACTCTCCAAACTCCCGCCCGTGGAGAGCGCTTCTCTTGTCGAAATGTTTGCTGTTGCTTTCTCAATTTTAATTAAATGCAGTGGTGAAAAGAACTTACTTAAACATACTTTAAAATACTACTTAATTGAGTAGTTTTTTGGGGTGTCTGTACTTTACTTTACTATTTATATTTTGTCAACTTTTACGTCACTACATTCCTAAAGAAAATTATGTACTTTTTACTCCATATATTTTCCCTGACAACCAAAAGTACTCGTTACACTTAGCAGGACAGAAATGGTCCAATTCACACACTATCAAGAGAACGTCCCTTGTCATCCCTACTGCTTTTGATCTGGCGACCCTACTGCCTCTGATCTGGCGTTTCTGAATGATGACTGAGTGTTGGAGTGTGCCCCTGGCCATCCATACATTTCAAAAACACGAACAATTGTGCCAACTGGTTTGCTTATTATAATGAATTTGAAATTATTTATACTTTTACTTTTGATACTTAAGTACATTTTTGAAATGACATTTACTTTTGATACTTAAGTATATTTCAAACCAAATACTTTTAGACTTTTACTCAAGCAGTATTTTACTGGGTGACTTTCACTTTTACTTGAGTCATTTCCTTTCAAGGTATCTTACTTTTACTCAAGTATGACAGTTGGGTACTTTTTCCACCACTGATTAAATGCATATGTGGTAAATCTATATTTCATCTTATCCGACAATAATTGCTAGCATTTCATCATTCCATCTCAGTATGGCGTATTGCAACACTTAGACATGTCTGTTTCATGTTTGAAATGATACATTTTCATTTAGGCCTACCATTTCTCTCTGACAGGGCAATATGTGTATTGTCCACATGAACATTCAGCAAGATGCATGAGGTAGAAGTTCCATTTATTTGTATGGTTTCCTTTGTTCATATTTCCCAGGATGTATGATATAGCTCTTTCACCATGGATTACCAAGACCTGTAAATGTATCTACACTGAGCAGGATAACCTGCCTTGCCTTCTGCTGATTTCCCTTAATTAAGACTGCTATAAGGTCCCTATTTTACAATTACGTCATCACAATGTGTTATAAATAAAATTGTGAAAAGGGCTGTCTGATAGCCTCAATAAATAGGCACAGATTTGTAATTTGGACTTGAGACTTGACTTGAAAAAATCTGACTGGACTTGACTTGCTCTTAGAATGCATGACTTGCACTTGACTAAAGACTTGACCCATTCATTCTACTTGGGACTCTACTTGAGACTCAAACCTTGTGACTTGAGACTTGCTTAATAGCCTAATAATGACTTGGTCCCACCTCTGGTAACTCGGGAAGTCTAGCGGAACTTAGTGTAGTTCCGTGGGATGGAGGCACCCATAGCTATATGGATCTGTACAAACCTGCTACAGTAAGTGTATCTTTTTTATTTGAAGAATTCTTTCCTGTTGATGAAAGATAAGGGCCATGTGTTTAGAAAGCGGTATTGCAAGTGATAATTATTGACCTTTCTAAACATTAAAACACAGCATCAGGATTGTAGAGCCAGTCGTGTGTGAAGCTAACTGCTGAAAACTGTAGGGAGAAGGCAGAATACTCCTAGAGTTTTGGTTTTCGAGCTAGATTGGAAGGACAATTAGTGGCACCAAGAATCCAAGTTCCTAAGAAAATTAAATTATTTAAATCAAGATGTCTGAAATAACTGTAAAATCTGCAGAACACTCTTAGCTTTAATGGTTCATCATCAGGTTATTTAGTGCCTCCTCTTCTTGGAGCGACAGCCTCTCTTATTTTTTATTTTATTTTTATTTTATTTCACCTTTATTTAACCAGGTAGGCTAGTTGAGAACAAGTTCTCATTTACAACTGCGACCTGGCCAAGATAAAGCAAAGTAGTTCGACACATACAACAACACAGAGTTACACATGGAATAAACAAACATACAGTCAATAATACAGTAGAAAAAGTATATATACAGTGTGAAAATGAGGTAGGATAATGGAGGTAAGGCAATAAATAGGCCATGGTGGTGAAGTAATTACAATATAGCAATTAAACACTGGAATGGTAGATGTGCAAAAGATGAATGTGCAAGTAGAGATACTGGGGTGCAAAGGAGCAAGATAAATAAATAAATACAGTATGGGGATGAGGTAGTTGGATGGGCTAATTACAGATGGGCAATGAGGCAGTGATCGCTGAGATCTTGGTTGAAAAGAGCAGAGGTGTATTTGGAGGGCAAGTTGTTTAGGATGATATTTATGAGGGTGCCCGTGTTTACGGATTTGGGGTTGTACCTGGTGGGTTCATTGATCATTTAGATTGTAGGATGGGCGGGGTGTTAAGCATGTCCCAGTTTAGGTCACCTAGCAGCACGAGCTCTGAAGATAGATGGAGGGCAATCAATTCACTGATGGTATCCAGGGCACAGCTGGGGGCAGAGGGTGATCTATAGCAAGCGGCAAAGAAATGGCTTCCCTGTTGTTGCTGTTACATCTCCTTCCACCACCTCCAGGGGGACTGAAGTCTCCAAAAATTAGTGCATGTGATGCAGTTGAGAGACTTGTTGTCTTTCATAAGGTAATTATATTATTAAGGTGATTATAATAATTTGTCACATCACCTTCTTAGCCACATATGTAAATGAGGGTTGTTAAAAAGTGGATGGAATTGTAATTAAGTCTTCATTCCCATCTTGCACTAGCCAATGAAAAGATGTTGAATAATCACTTCTATAATGTAGTTCTCTCTCTGGCTGCACATTATTCTTGTGTCTAATTTTCAGTTTTCTGATCTCAACCCTAGTCATGCTGCAGTTTGGAGGAGCATCTCCGCAACCAGCAGGGTCGGCAGCCGTACCTCCTCGCTGTTGGGCGTCAGAAGAGCAAGATTGAGAGCTTCTACATCACAATGGATAAGCGTCTCATCCCATGCAAGGCAAACCGCTCCCTCGGGGCATGTGATGAACTTTTGAAAGCACATTTTGTGTTTAATTTGTCTTACGATGTGGCACTTGTGAATTTTTACACATTCCTGCAGACAACAGTGTATAACATTGATGTGGGGAAAATGAAGGAGTCACCCAGAGTTAAAGACTTGAGAGCCAGACTGCTTAACCAGCCAGTAGCACTCTCACTCTGTGAGTAAGAAGCTATAACAATGTTGACCTGTTTCATGTGTCAGAAATATTATCCCAGCTGTCAAGTTGATTTCACATTTAAGAGTTGAACATGGTTACTATCCTGGACCCAAGTTCAAATGGTTTTGTTCTCAGCAAGGCTGTAGGCATCAGTTCCTAACATATACAGGGTTTCGGAAGCACCTTAGTGTTCATAGTAATGTTAAGCAAATTGCTCAAACTTCAACTGTTGCATGTTCATCTAGTGAGCCAGTTGCAACTTCATCTCAGGCACATGCTTTGGAGGACACATTTAATCCACAAAATCAATGTAGCTCTTCCAGTGTTTATTCTGAGAGCAATGATTCAGGACTTACTAAAGATCCAACTAAAGAAATGTGTGCATCCATCGTGGCCAAATTACAGGGGAGTGGGATTTCCAACAGTTTGGTATCCTCAATTGTAGGAGATTTGGAAGAACTAACAAGTGAGATTCGCTCACAAGCAAAGCATACAGCTATTTCTGCTTTACCTATAACTGACCCCAACATATCTGTGATAAATGAATCTTTTGAAGATTATGAAAACCCGTTCACAAATCTAAATACAGAATGGAAACGAAATAAATACTACCACCAAAAATGGGGAGTTGTCGAGCCAGTAGAAATAACACTGGGAGTGAGATATGACAACAGGCGAAATCAGAAATCCAGTACTTATGATCAAGTACCTGTGAAGGATACTTTTATATATGTGCCGATTTTAGAAACATTGAAGTTCATGTGCAGAAATCCAGACATTTGTGTTCATTAAAGTATTTCCATGTTTGTAATAACTATTCATTTGATATCATGCATGATCTTTACATTTACATTACATTTAAGTCATTTAGCAGACGCTCTTATCCAGAGCGACTTACAAATTGGTGCATTCACCTTATGATATCCAGTGGAACAACCACTTTACAATAGTGCATCTAAATCTTTTAAGGGGGGGGGGGTTAGAAGGATTACTTTATCCTATCCCAGGTATTCCTTAAAGAGGTGGGGTTTCAGGTGTCTCCGGAAGGTGGTGATTGACTCCGCTGTCCTGGCGTCGTGAGGGAGCTTGTTCCACCATTGGGGTGCCAGAGCAGCGAACAGTTTGGACTGGGCTGAGCGGGAACCGTGCTTCCTCAGAGGTAGGGGGGCCAGCAGGCCAGAGGTGGATGAACGCAGTGCCCTTGTTTGGGTGTAGGGCCTGATCAGAGCCTGAAGGTATGGAGGTGCTGTTCCCCTCACCCCTCATCTTCTTGAGGGTGTTGTTCAGTATGAGATCAAATTGCTTTTTGGATATCTCACACAACACTTTATGTCAGAACAGGACTTGCTTTCCAGGATTTATGGTTTTGGTTATGGATTTTTAGAACGAAAAAATCGTTCTACAAAGATTATTTTGGAGAGTGTTGGCAATGGCATTGGTTTGAATTCTATTCAGACATTGTGTCTTGTGAAAAACATCCCACTGTTGTTTGGTGACATTATTCCTGCAAGAAACAAAAACTGGAATTTGTTACTGTTACTTCAAATAATGAACATAGTTTTTTCACCTTCTCTCACTCTAGGTATGACAATATATTTAAAGCATTTGATTGTTGACCACCACAAACTATTTAAGCACTTGTATTCACATAGAAACTTGATACCTAAGCATCATTTATGATCCATTACCCATCTTCTATAAGGAAAATTGGCCCCTTATTATATACGTGGTGTATGAGGTTTGAGGCCAAACACAAGCTGTTTAAAGATTGTTTTAAAAATTTCAAAAACATAACCAAATCGCTTGCTAAAAAGCATCAGATGGCCATTGCTTATCACTGGGAAACCTTCACCCTCAAACAAAATGAGTATGGGCCAATTAAATCTTTTCTCTTCAGAGATGAGAATGTCGTCAACAATGAAAAGCTTGAAACGATCTTGTCAAAAGATGTTTTCTCAACTAGTTGGGTTAAAGTTGATGGTGTAGAATATAAAGCTGGACTAGTTATTTGCAGTGCAATGGAAGAAGACATGCCAGTCTTTTGTCAAATAAGTGATGTACTTTTGGTTGAAGATCACTTTTTTTTTGACAAACAAGCTATTTACAGAGAATTTTGATGACCATCATCATGCATTCAGAGTATTACGAAGTGTGGAAAGATGTCTACTAAAAATGTCTGAGCTTAAATTTCATAAACCGTTTGATATTCAAAGCTCATACAATGTTTCAGATGAAAGTATGTACATTATACCTTCATTCACAATGTTTTAATTCAACTGACTGCAAGGGAGAAAAGGCACAAACAAATGTTTTTGACAATGATTGTTTATTGTGATTAATTCTTATTATTATAAGTATATATTAAATTAATTAATAAATAATATTGAATAAATTAACAATTAATTTTAACATTTTTTCAGTGTGGATAATTTACACTTTAGGGAGTGAAATTAACACTACACAAATAGTTTTCAAAAATTAACTCGGAGCAGTGTTAGTTGTCTAATCCCTTAGTGTTACTTTAACTCTGTTTTGTGAGTTAAAAAAGGAACTCTGGCAGAGTGTTAAATGTTTAACTATTTTGAAAGTGTTAATTTAACTCTGGAGAGTGTGGACCTATATAAACCCTCAAAAAGTGTTGAAATCAACTCTGTGGGAGTTAATTCAACACTGGACTTTTTGCTGTGTACACAGTCACAAAGTCGGTCGGGTGTTATTGAAGGATGTTGGAGACAACCTTGTCTACCTAAAAGCAGAGGTAGAGCCGAGTCAGAGCTAGCACACATCTCATCACAAGACGTGGGTACTAGCATCAATGACAGATGTCATACAGACAGCGGGTTGCTCATGTATTGCAGGGCCATGACGCTCTTGTAGTCACGCTGCAGCAATTCTGTGGAAGGTCAGTAAAGTAACGACCAAAAATGACATGAAAGTGCAGGACAACGGGTACTCCAGGAGAGGTTTGGGAAACACTGGGTTAGATAATAACAAAAAATATTTTCTTCGATGTTGGTTGAGAGTGCGGTCAGGCAAGGCGAAACAGGAATGGCATGAACTGATGTGGAACTCAGGTGTGAGGAAGAATGTAGGGCTGAAGACAGCAAAACACATTAATTTTAAATACCACAGACCCCACCACACATATCCAGGCCCAACAACGTCGTCACAGGATGATTCCACAACCTCCCCCCAACTTTTTAGGAACCATGCAGAGTTCACAAGCCACATCAACTCCTCTGTAATGGCCCCAATATTTTGGCTCCAGACAAATGGCATTCTTCAGCTAAGTTACAGAGCAGATGTAGACAGCAGCAGCAAGGCAGGCCCAAGCCAACATGATTCAGCCCACACGAACACATTGTGTCACACTGAACACAGCACTAACCTGTAGAAAATGCACAATAAGGCCTACATCAAATTATCCTCCGTACAAGCAGCTACATTGATGGAAGAAACCAAGATCCAAAGTGCGTCATAGCTATGGCATGCATAGCCAGCTCAGCCAGCTCAGCGAAACGAGTCCCCAAACGAAACACCACAGATCCCCAAAAGATTGTAAATGAGCATTTGTACCCAACCTTCACTGGCAATACAGCACCAAAACATGACAAAGAAAAACAGGTCAATGTCATCACACTCCAGGAGAGGAGAGGGCATGTTGTGGAGAACAGAGGCCTGGTGGTGCACCCTGACCATCCTTGGTCAGGGTGCACCACCAGGCAACCAGGTGCTCCTGCTTGAATTCGCCCTCTTAGACACAGCTACTCATTTGTAGCATATATTAAGAGGTTCCTTTGTCTTCTTCAACCTTGTGTTGTGTTTTGGGGTTGGGACTACTCAGACCTTGGCTGCAGTGCATGGTTACCTAGTCTGCTATGTAAAATCTTAACTGACATGCTTTATACCCTCGGGTCAGAAACGGGCGTTTCTGTCTTCATGGCAAGTTCTCTGGGCGTAACTAGTTACGAGGCAAGGTCTGGATTTTACTCAGATCCAATTTAGGCAACTAACTTCACATTTTATCTTTACAAAAACATTCTCTTTGATCTGGAGATTTTCCACACAACATACAGTATGCAAACTTCAGGTACATATTATGAAAACTCTTCAAGTTACAATGTTTTTGTTATAACGTTGTCATTTAACTTTTTAATAACATAACAAAAACGACATTCATTTTCATATTCCATCTATCGTCATTACCACCATTTTGGCTGACAAAATATATTGTTCCAAAGTCCATTTATTGCATGTTACTGTTCTGAGGTAGGTTCTCCATAGGCCCATCATACATTCCATTCCTCCACACTGAGGGGACAAAGGATTTTGTCTGCTATCTTAAGATTTGCAATGCGTGTAAGGTGTCATAAACCCCCCCACCTCCCTACCCTATCTCTCCCCGCTGGTGGGTGCAAGACTTGTCTCTGTAGGATTGTGGTCCACGGTAACCTGGCCCGAACAGGCCAGTCATGACAGTCCCCCTCTGGTGGGTTCAACTTGGAAGGATTCTGCATGTTGCAACCCACCATAAGAATGACCATCGGGTGTCCTGGTTTGTGGATCATCGTAGCAGTCCCCCCTGGTGGTTTAGCCTTGTAGGCTTTCTGCAAGCTGCAGATCACCACCAGAATGGGCATGAGAGGTCCGGCGGTGACTCTGCGTTCCGGCAGACGTTAATAACACACAACACTCAGGCAATACATCACTACATTTCTTCCCCAAATGAGCGGCATTCGTGGCACTAACTGGTGGTTGTATGGGGAACTTGTTTATGGCTCTATCGCTTCCTAAGTGTCAAAAGAAATGAAACAAAATGAATAAAAACATAAATAAAATATATACAAAATATAGCTACCACACCTTAATCATCTAACTTGGACTATGTTCTATATACGTCTAAGGTCTTGGCTAATTGACTCTATCATGGCATTGTCTCTAATGTCATATCTAAGGCAATCCTACTTGAAGGTGGGTAGTTAAGGCACTTGGAAAAATGGCACCCTAAGTGTCAAAGCTTACATTAGTGACATTACAGGGCTGACCTAGCGAATTCGGGAGAGGAGGCTGGGGATGGATCCTCTGATAGGGTTTCAGGATCTATTGCCTACTTTCCTAAAATCGGGATCGCTTCCGTCCCACGGGTGATCCAAGTATAAGACCTCATTAGACCTTCCATTGCACTTGTACACCTGTGTATGTAGTAGGTGCACACGCCAAGGGAAATAAGACCAAGGATCATGGTAACAGTCAGGATACTGTCCGGCACCGTCCAAGAGCGGGTGACAGACCAATCGTTTGGCTTGTCTGGTACCTTAACAAAAACAGTCTGGTTGGGGAGGTTCAATTGGGTGGTTGAGTCATGGCGTTCGTAATTCATAGTGGCGGATGCGAACGGGGTGTTAACCAACCATCGATTCCCTACAACCTCCATTTGTGTGGTGGTGGCCCCATCCCTTGCGGTTAGTTTGGCTCTACAGCGTTCTTCGCTGGTGATAGGCTTAAGACCAAAGACGCTCAGTGTTATCCCTGATGAACGGTTTGCTAGGACAGAGGTAGTGCACATCTTTGGTTAGAGTACACATTAACAGGTTAGAAATCTGGATTGTTTTCCTGATAAGCTACGACTAGGGGTGTGGCAATTTTCACGTGGGTCTTGTTGCGCCAAAATCCTACATTTAGAACCGTTTTCAATCTATAGATAATAATATAAATAATACTAATATATAGATAATCTCCAGTTCAACAACCGGCAGTGTCAGTAAAAATCCCACTTCATTACGTTCAACATCAATGTGTATTGGGATTGCCGACCCCAGACTATAGGCCAAATGTGACTGTAACGGCCTAATCGTGGTTGTAGTAGCTGAGGTCAATATGCCGTGTACTTTTGAGAGGGGCACTAGATATGAGGCAATTCTATTCATGGCAAAGTGATCCATAGAAGCGCTAACTTCACAGAGAAAATCCTCCAATAACAATTGAACCAATTGGACATGGGCATAGTCATGGTTCATGACCTCTACTAGCTTTCCTATAGACAGGAGGATTTTGTTCAGAAGAGTAGAGTGTGTGTTTACCACCAGAATAGTGTTCTGGAGAGACTTTCTCACATTTTGGCACCTGAGTGCCTGTGCTGTCATCTGTTGCTGGATAAGTGGCATCTCTTCAGTAATCTCCCTAACATTTCGCTTGACTGTGGCTAGACTGACTGCGTTGACGGCAGTGGTACCTAGGGCAAATAGCGACCCTACGGCTGCACCTAAATCAAATAAAATACAATTTTATTGGTCACATACACATGGTTAGCAGATGTTAATGCGAGTGTAGCGAAATGCTTGTGCTTCTAGTTCCGATCACTTGTGCTTCTAGTTCGAAAGTAGCGCCCCGACTAATCGTTTTTCTCACCTGGACTCTGCTAGTTCTGACTGTGAACTTTTGGAGTTGGGCCAACATATGGGCAGAGTCTAGCAGGGCGTGCTTAACTGCCTGGGTGGTCCAGTCAGTCCCAGCCCAATTCAAATGCACTGCAGATGGAATGTGTTGGCGGTACACGTTCTCTGCATCTAGGTGTGTGTACTCTGCAGTTAGTTATAAGGAGTCATGGATCATCTCTGAGAACGATTGCCGTAGGGGGTCTGCTCATGATTACATCTGCTTGGTTGGTTTTGACCAGGGCGCAGGGTTTCAGGATCAACCAAAGGGACTCCATCTGACAGAAATGCATGATCAGAGATATTGTTTGATTATTTCAGATAATTGCTTTGTAAACGAAAAATAAACGACACAATTTTTCTGATTTTCCTATTTTGGACAGCACAGCACAGGACAATATCAATAGTGACAACAAATGTATATCTTGTAGCTGGGAAGAGAAGAAAATATGTTAGGTGCAATGTACTGAGGTCCAGGAAGGGATCAGCTGAGGATACTTAAGAATTTTCTTAATACCTCTGACTTGCTAGGTTTCTATCTATTCGGTGCTGGCTTGCACCCCTTCTATTCCAATGAGGGGGGGGGGGGGGGTTGTATAACTTGATTTGGTTCCTGTGAACTCACTTTAACGTGGCATTTTGTCGACCTTTGTTGATTCTGATTTGATAAGCTACAGGTGACAGTTTCACCACAATCTCGTGTGGCCCCGTCCACACGAGATTGCGACGCCCGCGGTTTTGGTGTATATGTAGTACCACAACTTATCACTGACCTCGAACACCTGGTGTGAGGCCATTTCGTCGTAATAGGTTTTGTCACCTTCTGCACTTCTTCCCAACTTTCCTTCAGCGTACGCAAAGGTAGTCTGGAGGTGGATTGCAAGTCCATCACATGGCTGCGGCGACATCTCCCAGTTGGTACAGGAGATGCAGTGGAAGTGTAATTTGCCAGCCAATCATCATCTCGAAGGGTGTTATTCCCGTAGACCTGTTGCGTGTGGCTCTGATCGCCATCAGTACCAGTGGGAGTTTGAGGTCCCAATCTTTGTGGTTGGCTGCCACATATTTCCTCAGGATTCTGACGATTGTTTGGTTGCTCCTTTCTACCCTGCCGGAGCTCCTAGAGTCATACGCGATGTGAAGTTTAGCTTTGACTCCCAGGAGCCACCACAGTTTGGTCATTATAGCTGCCGAAAAGTGGGTTCCTCTGTCGCTGTCCACGGTTTCTCCTGCCAGGCTGAAATGACTGATAACCTGGTTGAGCAAAAGAACGGCTGTGTCAAATCAAATCAAATGTTAATGGTCACATACACATGGTTAGCAGATGTTATTGCGAGTGTAGTGAAATGCTTATGCTTCTAGATCCGACAGTGCAACAGTATCTAACAGGTAATATGATATCTAACAAATTCCACAACAAAACCTAATGCACACAATCTAGTAAAGGAATGGTATGAGAATACATAAGTATAAAATATATGGATGAGCAGTGACAGAGTGGATAAGATGCAATAGAAAGTAAAGAATAGATAGTGAAGTATACAGTATACATTTTATACATATGAGATGAGTAATGCAAAATATATAAACATTCTTAAAGTGGCATTGTTAAAGTGACTAGTGTTCCATTTATTGAAGTCGCCAATGATATCAAGTCTGTAGGTAGGAAGCCGCCTCTCTGTGCTAGTGGTGGCTGTTTAATAATCTGATGGCCTTGAGATAGCAGCTGTTTTTCAATCTCTCTGTCCCAGCTCTGATGCACCTGTACTGACCTCGCCTTCTGGATAGAAGTGGGGTGAACAAGTCGTGGCCAAGGTGATTATTGTCCTTGATGATCTTTTTTGCCTTCATGTGACATCGAGTGTTGTAGGTGTCCTGGAGGGAAGGTAGTTGTCCCCGGTGATGTGTTGTGCAGATTGCACCACCGTCTGGAGAGCTCTGCGGTTGTGGGCGGTGCAGTTGCTGTACCAGGCAGTGATACAGCCCGACAGGACGCTCTCAATTCGTTGTTGTGCCTTCTTCACCACACTGTCTGTGTGCGTGGACCATTTCAGTTTGTCGGTGATATGTACACCGAGGAACTTTACACTTTCCACCTTCTCCACTGCTGTCTCATCGATGTGGATAGGGGGGTGCTCCCTTTGCTGTTTCCTGAAGTCCACGATCATCTATTTTGTTTTGCAAAATACTTTTGCAAAATATTGCACAGTTTCCTAAGGATTTGAAGCGAAGCTGCCATCTCTATCGGCACCATCTTGCCATCATTGGTCGCGGGCAGGCACTCCATCCACTTTGTGAATGCGCAAGTCACTGTGAGGAGATACTTGTTGCCTCTGGCCGACCTGGCAACTGGGCCGACTCAGTCAATCTGGATCGAGCTCCAGAGGTAAGACACACCCTTCCGTTGCAGGGGTGCTCTGTGAAGTGGCTTGGAGGGCTGAAACTGCCAGCAAACTAGACACCCCCTCACGTATTGTGCCCGTCTTGTTCCATGTGAGGCCAGTCGCAATGTTTCAAATGTAGCCTTGACCCCCCTATGGCCTCCAATTGGCTCGTCGTGGGCATGAGCTATCATTAACCCCCTCTGTGTTTCATGAACCATCCACCTTCATGTGGCATCGGTTTCTGAAACATAAACCAGTAGGTCATCTAAAAGTGTGAGGTGCTGTTTAGTCGTGTGAGCATGCCAAAGCCAGTTCGGACACTGGGTGGTTGACAGGATCAGGCTGGAAAGCCATCAAAGTGGTGAGGGACTCATCTTGGTGTTGCATAGCTACCAGGTCACCATTCAGGAATGAGTTAGCAACATATTATGTTAGTGTGAAGACGTTTCCCGCAGTGCTACATGGATACGCGTTACTGCAGACACCATGGTGATTATTGCGTCTCGAGCATCGAACACCCAAGGGGTGCTGGTAATTGCACCAGATTTCACCATGATGTCGGCATGGTTGTTGCCAAGTTTGTCACGACCGGGTAATTTGAAGTGTCCCTTGACTTTCTTCCAATAAACCTGTATGCCATGTTTGGTGACAAGGTCACTTTTGCGTAGTGGACTACTACATCATGGCTCTGCAGTGTCATAAGCCAAGCCACTATTCTGCTGTTGTGTACAGCACCCTTAAATCAAATACAATTTTATTGGCTGCATACATATGGTTAGCAGATGTTAATGCAAGTGTAGCGAAATGCTTGTGCTTCTAGTGCCGACCGTGCAGTAATATCTAACAAGTAATCTAACAATTTCACAACAACTACCTTATACACACAAGAGGAATTATTAAGAATATGTACATATAAATATATGGATGAGCGATGGGCGAACAGCATAGGCAAGATGCAGTAGATGGTATAGAGTACAGTATATACATATGAGATGAGTAATGTAGGGTATGTAAACATTATATGAAGTGGCATTGTTTAAGTGACTAATGATACATTTATTACATCCAATTATTAATTATTAAAGTGGCTAGAGATTGAGTCTGTATGTTGGCAGAAGCCACTGAATGTTAGTGATGGCTGTTGAACAGTCTGATGGCTTTGAGATAGAAGCTGTTTTTCAGTCTCTCGGTCCCAGCTTTGATGCACCTGTACTGACCTCTCCTTCTGGATGATAGCGGGGTGAACAGGCAGTGGCTTGGGTGGTTGTTGTCCTTGATGATCTTTTTGGCCTTCCTGTGACATCGGGTGGTGTAGGTGTCCTGAAGGGCAGGTAGTTTGCCCCTTGTGATGCGTTGTGCAGACCTCACTACCCTCTGGAGAGCCTTACGGTTGTGGGCGGAGCAGTTACCATACCAGGCGGTGATACAGTCCGACAGAATGCTCTTGATTGTGCATCTGTAAAAGTTTGAGTGTTTTTGGTAACAAGCCAAATTTCTTCAGCCTCCTGAGGTTGAAGAGATGCTGTTGCGCCTTCTTCGCCACGCTGTCTGTGTGGGTGGACCATTTCAGTTTGTCCGTGATGTGTACGCCGAGGAACTTAAAACTTTCCACCTTCTCCACTACTGTCCCATCGATGTGGATAGGGGTGTGCTCCCTCTGCTGTTTCCTGAAGTCCACGCTCATCTCCTTTGTTTTGTTGACGTTGAGTGTGAGGTTATTTTCCTGACACCACACTCCGAGGGCCCTCACCTCCTCCCTGTAGGCCGTCTCGTCATTGTTGGTAATCAAGTCTACCACTGTAGTGTCATCTGCAAACTTGATGATTGTGTTGGAGGCGTGCATGGCCACGCAGTCATGGGTGAACAGGGAGTACAAGAGAGGGCTGAGAACACACCCTTGTGGGGCCCCAGTGTTGAGGATCAGCGGGGTGGAGATGTTGTTTCCTACCCTCACCACCTGGGGGCGGCCCGTCAGAGTCCAGGACCCAGTTGCACAGGGCGGGGTCGAGACCCAGGGTCTCGAGCTTAACTTCTTGGGGCTATGTGGGACGTTAGCGTGCCACCCGTGGCGCACCCTATCAACAGCAGGTGCATTTCAAGAGCGGCAAATTTGAAACCAAATAAATGTCAAAATTCAAATTTCTCAAACATACAACTAACTTACAGCCTTTGAAAGATAAACATCTCCTTAATCTAACCACGTTTTCCGATTTCAAAAAGGTTTTACGGGGAAAGCATAAAGTTAGGTTATGTTAGGAGAGTACATTGACAATAGCTGTGTGTAGTGTATTGTCGATTCAAAGACAGGCGTCACCAAAACCATAAAATCAGCTAAAATTATGCACTAACCTTTCACAATCTCCATCAGATGACACTCCTAGGACATTATGTTAGACAATGCATGCATTTTTAGTTCTATCAAGTTCATATTTATATCTAAAAACAGCGTTTTACTATGGCGTTGATGTTCAGGAAATCGTTTCCCTCCAATACCGGCAGTCAAGTCATGACAACAAAATAATTAATTAATATTAGAAAACATTGGTAAAATATTATATTGTCATTCAAAGAATTATAGATTTACATCTCTTGAACGCAATGGACTTGCCAGATTTAAAATTAACCTTACTGGGATATCACACTTTGCAATAATCTGAGCACTGCGCCAGAAAAATACGCATTGCGATACAGACTAACCGCCATGTTGGAGAGATCTAAAATCGAAAATACTATGTAAATAATCCATTACCTTTGATTCTCTTCATCAGATGTCACTTCCAAAGAATCCCAGGTCCATAACGAATGTAGTTTTGTTCAAAAAAGCTCATCATTTATGTCCAAAAATCTCCGTGTTGTAGCACATGATCTAAGCCAGCCGGACCTCACTTCACTTCAAGAACGGAAAAAATATATTTACGTTCGTTCAAACATGTCAAACGTTGTATCGCATAAATCATTAGGGCCTTTTTTAACCAGAACATGAATAAAATTCAAGGCGGACCATTGGGTTCTCTTTTAAAACGTTTCGGAATGAGAGTACCCACCATCAACTCGCGCGCCAGGTGTCTAATGGGCCATCACGTTCCATGGCTCTTATTCGGTCAGATCTCACTGTAGAAGACTCAAAACACTTTGTAAAGGCTGGGGACATCTTGTGGAAGCAATAGGAAGTGCCAAAATATTCCTCAGCCCCTTTGTTTTTCAATGGTATAGGCTTAAAGTCAATTCAACACATCAGGTATCCACTTCCTGTCAGAATCTGTCTCAGGGTTTTGCCTGCCAAATGAGTTCTGTTATACTCACAGACACCATTCAAACAGTTTTTGAAACTTTAGGGTGTTTTCTATCCATATATAATAAGTATATGCATATTGTAGTTACTGGGTAGGATTAGTAACCAGATTAAATCGGGTACATTTTTTTATCCAGCCGTGAAAATACTGCCCCCTATACCCTAACAGGTTAATGACGAGTTTGGCGGGTACTATGATGTTAAATGCTGAGCTGTAATCGATGAACAGCATTCTTACATAGGTATTCCTCTTGTCCAGATGGGTTAGGGCGGTGTGCAGTGTGGTTGTGATTGCATCGTCTGTGGACCTATTGGGGCGGTAAGCAAATTGGAGTGGGTCTAGGGTGTCAGGTAGGGTGGAGGTGATATGATCCTTGACTAGTCTCTCAAAGCGCTTCATGATGACGGAAGTGAGTGCTACAGGGCGATAGTCATTTAGCTCAGTTACCTTAGCTTTCTTGGGAACAGGAACAGTGGTGGCCCTCTTGTAGCATGTGGGGACAGCAGACTGGGATAGGGATTGATTGAATATGTCCGTAAACACACCAGCCAGCTGGTCTGTGCATGCTCTGAGGACGCGGCTAGGGATGCCGTCTGGGCCGGCAGCCTTGCGAGGGTTAACACGTTTAAATGTTTTACTCACGTTGGCTGCGGTGAAGGAGAGCCTGCAGGTTTTGGTAGCAGGGCGTGTCATTGGCACTGTATTGTCCTCAAAGTGAGCAAAGAAGTTGTTTAGTATGTCTGGGAGCAAAACATCGGTGTCCGCGACGGAGCTGGTTTTCTTTTTGTAGTCCGTGACTGACTGTAGACCATGCCACATACGTCTCGTGTCTGAGCCGTTGATTTGCGACTCTACTTTGTCTCTATACTGACGCTTAGCTCGTTTGATTGCCTTGCGGAGGGCATAGCTACACTGTTTGTATTCGGTCATGTTTCCGGTCGCCTTGCCATGATTAAAAGCAGTGGTTCGCACTTTCAGTTTTGCACAAATGATGCCATCAATCCATGGTTTCTCTTTGGGGAAGGATTTAATGGTCACCGTGGGTACCACATCACCGATGCACTTGCTAGTAAACTCGCTCACCGAATCAGCGTATACATCAATGTTATTGTCCTATGCTATCCGGAACATATCCCAGTCTACATGATCGAAGCAATCTTGAAGCGTGGAATCAGATTGGTCGGAACAGCGTTGAACAGACCTGAGCACGGCGTTTCCTGTTTTAGTTTCTGTCTATAGGCTGGGAGCAACAAAATGGAGTCGTGGTCAGATTTGCCGAAAGGAGGGCGAGGGAGGGCTTTGTATGCATCGCGGAAATTAGAGTAGCAATGATCCAGGGTGTTGCCAGCCCGGGTCGCGCATTCGATATGCTGATAAAATTTAGGGAGCCTTGTTTTCAGATTAGCCTTGTTAAAATCCCCAGCTACAATACATGCAGCCTCAGGATATGTGGTTTCCAGTTTACATAGAGTCCAATGAAGTTCTTTCAGGGCCGTTGAGATGTCTGCTTGGGGTGGGATATACACGGCTGTGATTATAATCAAAGAGAAGTCTCTTGGTAGATAATGCAGTCGGCATTTGATCATAAGGAATTCTAGGTCGGGTGAACAAAAGGACTTGAGTTCCTGTATGTTGTTATGATCACATCATGACTCGTTAATCATAATGCATACACCCCCACCCTTCTTCTTACCAGAGAGATGTTTGTTTCTGTCGGTGCAATGCGTGAAGTAACCGGGTGGCTGTACCTACTCTGATAATGTATCTCGAGTGAGCCATATTTCCGTGAAACAGAGAATGTTACAATCGCTGATGTCTCTCTGGAAGGCAACCCTTGCTCGGATTTCGTCTACCTTGTTGTCAAGTTACTGGATATTGGCGAGTAGTATACTCGGGAGCGGTGGGCCATGTGCCCGTCTACGGGGCCTGACCAGAAGACTGCTCCGTCTGCCCCTTCTGCGACGCCGTTGTTTTGGGTCGCCTACTGGGATCCAATCCATTGTCCTGGGTGGTGGTCCAAACTGAGGATCCGCTACCGGAAAGTCATATTCCTGGTCATAATGTTGGTAAGTTGACATTGCTCTTATATCCAATAGTTCCTCCCAGCTGTATGTAATAAGACTTAAGATTTCATGGGGTAACAGTGTAAGAAATAATATGTAAAAAAACAAAATACTGCATAGTTTCCTAAGAACGCGAAGCGAGACGTCCATCTCTTTTCAGAAGAGAAGTGTGTGCAAAGCTGTCATCAAGGCAAAGGGTGGCTACTTTGAAGAATCTCAAATATAAAATATATTATGATTTATTTAACATTGCTTTGGTTACTACATGATTGCATATGTGTTATTTCATAGTTTTGATGGCTTCACTATTATTCTACAATGTAGAATAGAAGTAAAAATAAAGAAAAACCCTTGAATGAGTAGGTGTGTCAAAATTCTTGACTGGTACTGTATGTTATATATTTTTATCTCCTGTTTCAGGAAGTGATGTCACTGAGTACTGCCCATATAGCATACCTTCCACCCCCACCTGGGATATGGATGCCTGATGAAGACCTAAGGTTCAAAATGTTATAATAATAATAATTATTATAATAAAATCACCTGGGAGCATGAGCAGCAGTGTGTGGCGTTTTCCTTTCAGTTTTCCACCTGTGTAATGATCATGCTTTTTATTCAGCTTCTTGATATGCCACACATGTCAGATGGATGGATTATCTTGGCAAAGAAGAAATGCAAACTAACAGGGTTGTAAACAAATTTGTGCACAAAATTTGAGAGAAGTTGTTTGGTGCATATGGAACATTTCTGGGATATTTTATTTCAGCTCATGAAACATGGGACAACACTTTACATGTTGTATTTATATTTTTGTTCAGTACAGATTTCCAGCACCAAAAAGGGTTCCCCTATGAGGACAAACCAAAAAACCCTATATGGTTCTACATTTTCTAGGAGTGTAGAGGGCAAGTCTGGGAACCAGCCTAAGTCTTATAGCCACTGGACTTCTCCTCTCCACTCTGTGTAACACCACCTGGGTGATGTCTCAGCATCTCTGGGCGCCAGAAAGCTCACCACACAAAATTCAGAATAGTAGCCAGTTGTCCTCACAATGAGCCCTCTGCCTCAGCAGTGCTGTATTCCTCCAGCTCCCATTCGTCTCACGCTCCAGGCGACTCCTCAAATTATGTTCTCAGAAGATCGGGATTTGGCAGCCAGGTGAAACAAAAAAGCTGGCATTTTTCAAACAAATACATTAGTCATTTAGCTAACTAAAAATAGCAGACAGAGGGTGACCCAGAACCTGACCTGGGTGTCCAAGGGGCAGTAATGGATGCAAAGCAACTATACTGGGCACCATAACCCTATAGTGGAGACTGCAAGCAATGATAGTTTGATTAGGTTAGGTGCCCAAATTTAGTGATGTTTATCTGTCCTGACTGTGTTGGACTGTCTTCCATCAAGCAATGCCTCCCCTCTTATGACGTCTTATGCCATAGCCTACACACACCAGCTGCTTCACTCAGTTTTATCTGTTTTTAGTTTAACTATCTTTGTAGAGACTCATTTAGATACGCAGCCCAATTATTATATTTTTTTCCACTAATTGGTATTTTGACCAATCACATCAGATCTTTTCACATCAGATCCTTTTCAGAGCTGATCTGATTGGTAAAAAAAATATTTGTGAAAAAAAGGAGCAGAATTGGGCCTGCCTGTCTAAAGGCAGCCTAAGACCCACACCCATTCCTATGCTTTTGTTGCTATTAGGGGTGAGTTTGTGGCTATAGCTGGTAGTTTTTCTTCCCATTTTGGAAGATGTATGCCTCTCTTAGGGTAATTAGTAGGCAGTCATCATTAGAACCATTTTCAGCCAACCCCTTTCTCCCTGGGGTTACACATCTAGCTTATCACTAAAATTGCAATATTAAGACTAATCTAGATTACATATATTTACATTGTCAATTAATTTAAACTGTGAAATTAGTGTGTTTTCTTTCATCAGACAAAGGAGACTAAATGTATGTCATTTTATTCTTCCTAACAGCTTTGACTGTAAAGTTAGATTTTTTCCAGAAGGGGGCGGTAGTTGACCACCCCAAGACCAGTCATGCCATCTTATGCACTGCATTACCAAAAGTGTGTGGATATCTGCTCGTAGAACATCTCATTCCAAAATCATGGGCATTAATATCGAGTTGGTCCCCCATTTGCTGCTACAACAGCCTTCACTCTTCTGGGAAGGCTATCAACTAGATGTTGGAACATTGCTGCAGGGACTTGTTTCCATTCAGCCACAAGAGCATTAGTGAGGTCAGGCACTGATGTGAGCGATTAGGCCTGCCTCGCAGTCGGCGTTCCAATTCATCCCAAAGGTGTTCAATGGTGTTGAGGTCACGGTTCTGTGCATGCCAGTCAAGTTCTTCAACAAGTTCTTTGTCCGTCGGACTGCCAGATGGTGAAGCGTGATTCATCACTCCAGAGAACACGTGGTCCAGTCCAATGGCGGCGAGCTTTACACCACTCTTGCCGACGCTTGGCATTGCGTCCTTCTCCTGACGTACAGTTCTTATGCTGACGTTGCTTCCAGAGGCAATTTGGAACTCGGTAGTGAGTTTTGCAACCGAGGACAGGCAATTTTTACACACTACGTGCTTCAGCACTCGGCTGTCCCATTCTGTGAGCTTGTGTGGCCTACTACTTCGCGGCTGAGCAGTTGTTGCTCCTAGACGTTTCCACTTCACAATAACAGCACTTACAGTTGAAACTCTAGCAGGGCAGAAATTTAAGTAAGGCCATTCTACTGCCCCACTCTATGAATATTTCATGGCTGTGTGCTCCATTTTATATGCCTGTCAGCAATGGGTGTATAAAATATGGTGTATTATATAAGGTGTATGAAATAGCCAAATCCACTAATTAGAAGGGGTGTCTACGTAATTTTGTATATATAGTGTATCTACCCTCATAACTGTAAATCCATTTGCAGGATTAAATTCAGAGTCGATTGAAGTTTTTGGTTTCCCCTCACCTCCGCTCTTCCCCCTCTCTCACGCACTCTCCCATCTACTCCTCCACATCTGAATTAGTATTATGGGACAGTCAGAGTGAGTGTGAAGCCATATACAGGTGAATGGTACATGTATTACTGTCGTTCTCATAAAGAAAAGAGATTTGAGTAAGATGGGACAGACAGAACCTTAGCCATTAAAGGGATAGTTCCCTCAAATTACAAAATGTCATAATCTAAAAGTAAATTAATTGAGCTACACGGGGAGGCAGGTAGGCAGTGGTTAGAGCGTTGGGCTGTTAACCGAAAGGTTGCTGGATCGAATCCCAGAGCTGACAAGGTAAACATCTGTTGTTCTGCCCCTGAACAAGGCAGTTAACCCACTGTTCCCTGGTAGGCTGTCATTGTAAATAAGAATTTGTTCTTAACTGATTTGCCTAGTTAAATTAGAAATACAGAATCAATTGTAGATACTTTAAGATTATTTGGACACGAAGTGTCCACAGACTGCTTACAGAGTAAGGAAGCAAATTTGGGTGAACCATCCCTTTAATTGCCATCTACCCATTTCCTTATTGTCTCCATGGTTTTGAGAAAAAACTCCTGTGAGATAAAAGGCTCATACAGTATGGGTATGGTTGTGAGAAAGCCACATAAATTCATTGGAGGGGTGGGATGTGATTATCACTAAACACCAGGACTGTTAGCAGACTGTAATGTCATACTCCCTTTTTAATATAGCTTGGCCATGCAGAATCCCCTGAGTGGCTCTGCTTAGCCCTCTCAGCTGATCTACTGCTCAATTGATTCTGGAGCTGTGCGTGTGTGTGTGTGTGTGTGTGTGTGTGTGTGTGTGTGTGTACCGTATGTTTTCTGACACACAGCCAGCCTGAGGAGATAACCATACAAAAGCAATCAAATCACTGAATTACCAACATCTTAACACATACTACCGCTCAGGCAATTATCTCCAGAAAGCAACACACACATGCACGTACGCACACACACACACACACACACACACACACACACACACACACACACACACACACACACACACACACACACACACACACACAGACACACACACACACACACACAATTAAATCTGTGATGCCAGTGTTCTGCTGTGAAAATGATTGCTTTTAGGGTAGTGAGTCCTAGGAGAGGTGCTAAATATGCTAATACAGATGTAAGGGGGAGCAGAGGCTCAGAGAGACTCTAAGCAATTACATTGTTCAGACCAAGGCCAAGAGGAGGGATGCCCCCAGTACCCCACCCCCAACACACACCTCCAGCCTGTCCCTCCTGAGAGACTGACAGGGTTTGTAACTCCCCTTAGCTAACCTATAGCTTAGAGGATGCTACTAGAAGGGCCTTGTTCTACATCCAACTGACTGGAAAATTGTGATGTTGAGTATCACAGACAGTATAGACCACACGCAGCACAGGAAAGGATTTATCCTCATAAAGTTGGAGTTACAATTATTGTAATAGCTTCTTAATGGTGTTAAAGCAGTTAGAATAGCTTTGTCGGGTGATATTTAAGAGATGAATTTAATCAAGTTTAATTGATGCATGAATATTTAAATGTTTACCTCTAACCCGCTGTACTGTAGTGTAGCAGCCTCCAGGGAAAGATAAGGGATCAGTAGGGTAGAGTCAACCTGATCAATGTTTTAAACCCTTAAAACTCTGTTCATGTAAACATTTCTGAAAATATCTGAATTATTGAATGACCACAATTTCTATTCAGACTTTTAGATTAGCCGTTTAATATCACATTATACTTACCCTCGTGACATTGGTAGGGGGTTTGTACAGGGTACGTACAGGGTACGCGCACACTAAGTGTACAAAATAGTAGGAACACATGCTTTTTTCCAAGACAGACTGACCAGGTGAAGCCAGGTGAAAGCTATGATCCCTTTTTGATGTCACCTGTTAAATCCACTTCAATCAGTGTAGATGAAGGGGAGGAGACAGGTTACAGAAGGATTTTTAAGCCTTGAGATAATTGAGACATGGATTGTGTATTTGTGCCATTCAGAGGGTGAATGATCAAGACAAAAGATGTAAGTGCCTTTGAACGGGGGTATAGTAGTAGGTGCCAGGCGCATGGGTTTGAGAGTGTCAAAAACTGCAACGCTGCTGAGTTTTTCACGCTCGACAGTTTCCCATGTGTATCAAGAATGGTCTACCACCCAAAGGACATCAGCTTGACAAACTGTGGGAAGCATTGGGAGTCAACATGGGCCAGCATCCCTGTGGAACGCTTTCGACACCTTGTAGTCCATGTCCCGACGAATTGAGGCTGTTCTGAGGGCAAAATGGTGTGCAACTCAATATTAAGACGGTGATCCCAATGTTTTGTACACTCAGTGTATCATTTCATATGTTAGCCTAATCACCACATGGTATTCCCTTTGGATATTTAGGATCCATTATGTAATCAACATAAATCAAACTAACAGGTCTGGAACTTACTTCATTCTTATAAAACTGAACTTTATTTCTTCTGCTGGAGATTTTCCTGCCGACCCTCTGCTGTAGGAATCACACGCACACACTCTCCTGGGTTAGTTTTGCCAACAGGTCTGTTCTGTCTGGCTATCTATTTTCTTCAGTAATTGGACGTGATTGAATTTCATTGTTTTCACAAAGTTGTCAGTGAGAATTAATGAGGAGTCATTTTCTGTTCAGCTGGCAGAAAGAGAGAGCGATGGCCTTCAGAAAGATCCATTGTTTGAGGTCTCTCTCTCTCTCTCCCTCTCTCTCTCACCCCTCTCTCTGTCTCTCACCCCTCTCTCTTTTTCTCACTCTCTCTCCCCTTTCTCTCCCCATTTCCCCTCCTGATGGTTGAGGTTAGGATATGTGTAGTGTGGTATGGTGAGGGACTGTCCAGTGTCCTCTTACCATCTCAGCAGTAGAGAGCCAGAGGCTGGATGACAGACACATGTAGCACAGAGAACCATACTGTAGTGTGCTGTGTAGTGTAGTGCTCATATCAACTCTGACCCCTGATGATGTATGTACAATCATTCCTAATCTCCCACATGAGACCATGGTCAGGGCTGGAAATTACAGGGATCCAAACATCTTTGAAAAAGTAATTTCAGTTTGCGTCAAAGTCCCTTTATAGCCAACTGGCCTCCAGTTGAACTGGCCTCTGTCTGTCTTTACTGTTAAAGAGACTGCTTATCCTCTATAGGAGGAGAATACATTAACACACTAGGCTACATACAATACTCCACTACACACTCTCTGTGTGATCAAAGCTCTGTCCCTCTCCAGACCTCTAATACTACTACAGGGCATACACACACAGAACCGCCTGTGTGAAAGCGCCTATGTGTGCGCGTGTGTGCATGTGCCTGCGTGTTTCTGGTCACTCTGGGTCTCTCTCTGACGGTCTCAGAGTTGTAATTCCTGTCTGGTTAAGTCATGTAGAGCATGCTGGGTAGTTTCGGGCCAAACAGCCTTTTTTGGGAATGTCATGTGAGTGCTTCGATGCCGTTTCCCCTAGAAATCAAGTTAGAGTTGTCTGGAAACCTGGAGGTTATGGAATGTGAGTCAGCTGAGGGCCCAGGGCTGGTTGGGAATAACCAGGCTACATCTCTGAGTTCTCAGGGACACACAGCGGACTGCAGGTACTGCAAGGCCAAACCCCAGAATACCCCTAATCAGGGGTCGGCAATAGGCTGCCCATGGGCCAAAAGCGTCCCGCAAGTAATTTTTTGTGCCCCCCAAAAAGACTGTAAAATCACCAGGAATTCAGCTAAAGATTAGTTTAATTTAGGAAATCTGTATTTGATCGTGTCAATGTCATCAAGGTATGAAAGGATTGTTATTTTCAAAAACAATCACTTTTTGGGCTCAGTTGGGCTTAGTTATGGTCAATTTGCAGTGTACAAATTATTATAATTAGGTTCCGGCCCCATTCGCTCTGACAAAAACCGGCCTGCCCTAATCTAGTTGCCTGCCCTAGACACTGATCTAAGGGCAGTTGTAATAGTTAAAGTTGGGAAATGTGTAAGGTAAGCTGACCCTAGATCTGAGGGCAACCTTCCAAACGCTTCTCTCAGTATCTTGCTAAGGCCACATTCATAGATTGCGTGGTCAGCTGCTGATGTAGCTAGTAGCTTGGCACTGCCCTAAATGTGTGTACCAAAACCGAACATGAAGAGAGTGTATTTTAATTAGTGCTAGTTAACTGCAGTGCACTTGTACAGAGTTTACACTAATTATCTCATGTGCACTTCTCAGGAGTTAGGCAAGACTGTATCAGGACTCACAGCAGGACTATTTTCTCTTATCTCCTCCATCTCTCTGCTTTATCACTCACAACAGCTAATATACAGTCTCACATTACTGCAAGTGAAAACTCAGCAGTGGAGAAACAGACAACACACACACACACAAGTGACACGGGTACACACACAAGCACGCACACACCACGGACAGACACACACACACAACGGCCATTATCCAGTATTCCCAGGTGTGTGAGGAATCGTTGAGGGCTAATTTGTTGTGTTAATGTTATTCCCAGGGCGGTGCTGATGAGACTGATGGAATGGCTCTGATTCTGCTCCATGAACACCCCAGGAGACCCTAGGAGTTAATGGGGTGTGTGTGTGTGTGTGTGTGTGTGTGTGTGTGTGTGTGTGTGTGTGTGTGTGTGTGTGTGTGTGTGTGTGTGTGTGTGTGTGTGTGTGTGTGTGTGTATGTGTGTGTGTAATGGGCCATGGATGCTGTTATTGATCCTGAATAGAGTAGCAGTGTAATGGAGGAAAATTGGGAGGTTTGATAACATAATATAAGACACTATATAATAACTTTATTAATCTCTAAAGGGATGTTTGATTGCACCAGCCTATAGCCAAAGCAGACACAACATACTACAGAAAGACATAAAGACAATGAACTCAGGACACAATACGGCAGTTTAGAAGTATCTGGTCTGTTTACGACAACTGCTGGCAATACCACTGTTTTATTTGTATGCCAATGAAGGCTATGTAATAGATGCAGGGCGACTGATGATTTGCTGTAGGACAGAGCTTTGATGCAGCAGTCTGAAACTAATCACGAAGTCTCACAGTGTACAGCACAGTCTGCGATACTGTAGTCTTTATTATTTTTTATTTTATTATTTTTTAGGGGGTAGATCAGCTTTAATATTGCAGATAGATTGTAGCTTCCTTCAATTCAATTGTCTGCATAAGTTCAAATCCTCCATATATATATATATATATATACAAACATACATACACATACGTACATATAGTACCAGTCAAAAGTTTGGACACACCTACTCTTATTTATACGATTTTCTACATTGTAGAATAATAGTGAATAAATCAAAACTACAAAAAAAATCACATATGGAATCATGTAGTAATCAAAAAAGTGTTAAACAAATAAAAAAATATTTTATATTTAAGATTCTTCAAAGAAGCCACCCTTTGCATTGATGACAGCTTTGTACACTCTTGGCATTCTCTCAACCAGCTTCACCTGGCATGCTTTTCCAACAGTCTTGAAGGAGTTCCCACATATGCTGAGCACTTTTTGTTGCTTTTCCTTCGCTCTGCAGTCAAACTCATCCCAAACCAACTCAATTGGGTTGAGGTCGGGTGATTGTGGAGTCCAGGTCATCTGATGCAGCACTCCATCACTCTCCTTCTTGGTCAAATAGCCCTTACACAGCCTGGAGGTGTGTTTTGGGTCATTGTCCAGTTGAAAAACAAATGATAGTCCCTCAAAGTGCAAACCAGATGGGATGGTGAATCGCTGCAAAATGCTGTGGTAGCCATGCTGGTTAAGTGTGCCTTGAATTCTAAATAAATCACTGACAGTGTCACCAGCAAAGCATCCCAACACCTCCTCCTCCTCCATGCTTCACGGTGGGAACTACACATGTGGAGATCATCTGCTCACCTACTCTGCGTCTCACAAAGACATGGCAGTTTGAACCAAAAATCTCAAATTTGGACACAAGTCATTTTTCCAACAATTGTTTACAGACAGATTATTTAACTTATAATTCACTGTTTCACAATTCCAGTGGGTCAGAAGTTTGCATACACTAAGTTGACTGTGCCTTTAAACAGCTTGGAAAATTCCAGAAAATTATGTCATGGCTTTAGAAGCTTCTGATAGGCTAATTGACATAATTTGAGTCAATTGGAGGTGTACCTGTGGATGTATTTCAAGCCCTACCTTCAAACTCAGTGTTTCTTTAGTTGACATCATGGGAAAATCAAAAGAAATCAGCCAAGACCTCAGACAAAAATTGTAAAGCTCCACAAGTCTGGTTCATCCTTGGGACCAATTTCCAAATGCCTGAAGGTACCACGTTCATCTGTACAAACAATAGTACGCAAGTATAAACACCATGGAACCACGCAGCCATCATACCGCTCAGGAAGGAGACGCGTTCTGTCTCCTAGAAATGAACGTACTTTGGTGCGAAAAGTGCAAATCAATCCCAGAACAACAGCAAAGGACCTTGTGAAGATGCTGGAGGAAACAGGTACAAAAGGACCTATATCCACAGTAAAACGAGTCCTATATTGACATAACCTGAAAGGGTGCTCAGCAAGAAAGAAGCCACTGCTCCAAAACCTCCATAAAAAAGCCAGACTATGGTTTGCAACTGCACATGTGGACATAGATCGTACTTTTTGGAGAAATGTCCTCTGGTCTGATGAAATGAAAATAAAACTGTTTGGCCATAATGACCATTGTTATGTTTGGAGGAAAAAGGGGGAGGCTTGCAAGCCGAAGAACACCATCCCAACCGTGAAGCACAAGGGTGGCAGCATCATGTTGTGGGGTGCTTTGCTGCAGGAGGGACTGGTGCACTTCACAAAATAGATGACATCATGACGCAGGAAAATTATGTGTATATATTGAAGCAACATCTCAAGACATCAGTCAGGAAGTTAAAGCTTGGTTGCAAATGGGTCTTCCAAATGGACAATAACCCCAAGCATACTTCCAAAGTTGTGCCAAAATGGCTTAAGGGCCATGGCTTGGAGTGACATTCACAAAACCCTGAACCCAATCCCAGTGAAGATTTGTGGGCAGAATTGAAAAAGTGTGTGCGAGCAAGGAGGCCTAGAAACCTGATTCAGTTACACCAGCAATGTCAGGAGGAATGGGCCAATATTCACCCAACTTAATGTGGGAAGCTTGTGGAAGGCTACCCGAAACATTTGACCCAAGTTAAACAATTTAAAGGCAATGCTACCAAATACTAATTGAGTGTATGTAAACTTCTGACTCACTGTGAATGTGATGAAAGAAATAAAAGCTGAAATAAATAATTCTCACTACTGTTATTCTGACATTTTACATTCTTAAAATAAAGTGGTGATCCTAACTGAACTAAGACAGGGAATTTTTACTTGGATTAAATGTCCGGAATTGTGAAAAACTGAGTTTAAATGTATTCGGCTAAGGTGTATGTAAACTTCCGACTTCAACTGTACATACATATCAATACATATACATATATATGTATACACATATTGTTTTAAATATATTTTCCTTTATTACTTTCTAACCCTACCACCCCTCCCCTAATTGGAGTAAACTAGAAAACAACAAAGCTTAGGCTTCTACTTCCAGCTCAAACATACTATATACATTTTACGGGCACAGTCTATTTTACAATAGTTATATTTTGTTTGTTTTTACTCCTCTAACCTCAACCTCTCCCATCTATTTCTTTCACAAAAGTTCTGAAACTATATATGTTTTTCTGACACATTATATTTTTCATTTGTTATCTTGTTGTAATTAGTCGCACCCTTCATCTTCATTCAACCCCTCCCATCTATGTCATAACACCATCCATATTGGATTTCTATTTGCCATGTATTTTTTAACTGTACTGTGATGCTTCACAAAAGTTCTGAACCGTTCTATTCTCATAATTTCTACAGATTGTAAACTAAAAATAAACATTTTTGCTCAAAGTATTATTGTATTGGCCTCCGGGTGGCGCAGTGGTCTAAGGCACTGCATCGCAGTGCTAGCTGTGCCACCAGAGATTCTGGGTTTGAGCCCAGGCTCTGTCGCAGCCGGCCACAACCGGGAGGCCCATGGGGCGGCGCACAATTGGCCCAGTGGGTTGGATGTGCATTGTGTCAAGAAGCAGTGCGGCTTGGTTGGGTTGTGTTTCAGAGGACGCATGGCTCTTGACCTTTGCCTCTCCTGAGTCTGTACGGGAGTTGCAGCGATGAGACAGGACAGTAACTACTACCAATTGGATACCATGAAATTGGGGAGAAAAAAAGGGGGTAAAACAATAAAAAATAAAAGTATTATTGATCGATTGACTATGACTTTTCAAATCACACAGTAGTGTTATCTGCAGAGTTATCTCCAGGTAATTGTTGCAATTTATCAGCCATTCCTGGAACTGTGACCAAAAACAAGCTACATATGGACAGTACCAAAACAAATGATCTAATGATTCTGTCTCTTCACAGCAAAATCTGCAAAATCCCATCTCACCGATACCAGGATGACCAGAGGAGGGAGACGTGTGGGCCCAATAGATCAGCCGGTCGCAGACAGCAGACGAAACGTACAGACGCCCAGCTGGACACTGGATGGGAGTGGGCTCTGTACGCAACGCCTGCTCGATGTCCGCGTCCAGCTCCCACATGACCGGCGCCACCAGGCTGGAGGCCGGGAGTATGGGAGTATGATCCATGAGCCGCTCCTCTGTGTCGTACAGCCGGGACAGTGTGTCTGCCTTCACATTTTGGGAACCTGGTCTGTAGGACAGAGTAAACACAAAACGGGTAAAAAACATGGCCCACCTTGCCTGACAAGGATTCAGTCTCCTCACTGCCCGGATGTACTCCAGGTTGCGGTGGTCAGTCCAGATGAGAAAAGGGTGTTTAGCCCCCTCAAGCAAATGTCTCCACGCCTTCAAGGCTTTCACCACAGCCAACAACTCCCGGTCCTCCCCATCATAGTTCCGCTCCGCCGGGCTGAGCTTCTTCGAGAAGAAAGCACAGGGGCGGCGCTTCGGTGGCGTGCCCGAGCACTGAGAGAGCATGGCTCCTATCCCAGCCTCGGACACGTCCACCTCCACTATGAACGCCAAAGAAGGATCCAGATGGGCCAGCACAGGAGCTGAGGTAAACAGAGCCCTTTGGTGACCAAAAGCCCTGTCCACCTCAGACGACCACTGCAAACGTACAGGACCCCCCTTCAGCAGTGAGGTAATGGGAGCCACCACCCAGCCAAAACCCTGGATAAACCTCCGGTAGTAATTGGCAAACCCTAAAAACCGCTGCACCTCCTTTACCGTGGTGGGAGTCGGCCAATTACGCACGGCTGAAATGCGGTCACTCTCCATCTCCACCCCTGAGGTGGAAATGCGGTACCCTAGGAAGGAGATGGCCTGCTGGAAGAACAGGCATTTCTCAGCCTTGACGTACAGGTCATGCTCCAACAATCGTCCAAGCACCCTGCGCACCAGGGACACATGCGCACCAGGGACACATCTAGTTTTGTGAAGAAGCGCGCCCCGTGCATTGACTCAATCGCCGTGGCGATGAGAGGTAGCGGGTAACTGTACCTCACCGTGATTTGATTTAGACCTCGATTGTCAATACACGGGCGCAGACCTCCCTCCTTCTTCTTCACAAAAAAGAAACTCGAGGAGGCGGGTGAAGTGGAAAACCGAATGTACCCCTGACGCAGGGATTCGGAGACATATGTCTACATAGCCGCCATCTCCGCTTGTGACAGGGGATACACGTGACTCCTGGGAAGTGCAGCATCTACCAGGAGATTTATCGCACAATCCCCCTGTCGATGGGATGGTAATTGAGTCGCCTTCTTCTTACAGAAGGCGAGAGCCAAATCGGCATATTCAGGGGAATGCGCACGGTGGAGACTGATTCTCTCCTTATGACCCTCCTGCGTCACCATGCCCAGGGGCGCGGTGACCTCCCTAATCAACCCGGACCCTAATGGTTGACTGTCTAGGGCGTGAACTGGGAAGGGCATATCCACTGGAACAATGGGGATCCCTAATCTATGGGCAAATGATCTGTCAATGAAATTCCAGCTGCGCCTGAATCGACGAGCGCCTTATGCTGGGAATGCGGGGAAAACTCAGGAAAAGTAACGTTCAAAAACATGTGGGCAACAGAGAGCTCTGGGTGAGCATGGTGTTGGCTCACCTGGGGTGACGCAAAAGCGCCCTACCTGCTGCCTCAACTCCTAGAGGAACCTCCCCAGCACCGACCGGCAGTGTGCCCTCCGCGGCCACAGATTTTGCATGAAACGGAACCTCCTCCAGTCTCCCTAAGCGCAGCACCTCCCAGCTCCATGGGCGTCGGAGCGGTGGTGCTGGGGGACAGAACCGACAGACCCCGATCTGGACGTCTGCGGGTAGCCAGCAGGTTATCCAACCAAATGGACAAGTCCACCAGCTGATCGAAAGTGAGGGTGGTGTCCCTGCAGGCCAACTCCCGAGGGACGTCCTCGCGCAAACTGCAATGATAGTGGTTGATCAGGGCCCTGTCATTCCATCCCACGCCAGCGACCAGGGTCCAGAAGTCCAGAGCGAACTCCTGGGCGCTCCTCGTCCCCTGCCTCAGATGTATGAGACCCCTGGTGGTTGAAGACTCCCCGGAAGCGGCGTGTGAAATCTTCGAAGTGGTCCAGCACCGCATCTCCTTCTCCCCACACATCGTTGGTCCATTCCAGGGCTCTCGCTGAGAGGCAAGAGACGAGGGCGGACACCCTCTCTCGGTCCGAAGGCACCGGGTGGACGGTTGCTAGGTAGAGCTCCAGTTGTAAGAGGAAACTGTGACACTGTGCAGCTGTCCCATCATACTCCCTAGGGAGGGCAAGATGAATCCCACTGGGACCGGGTGAAAGAGGGGCGAGTAGTGGAGACCTTGGTTGCTTTGGCGGAGGCGCTGGAGGACCTCCATTTCTCTCCCAGCGATCCATAGTCCATAGGACGCGATCCATGGTGGCGCCGAGATGATGGAGCATCGCCGCTTGCTCCTGGACGCGCTCCTCGACCCCAATAACAGGGGTATCTTCTCCTGCTGACTCCATGATGACTGGGTGTGTGTTTCTGTTAGGCGGTGGGTGTAGCTGGTGCATGAAGTCAGGCGCAGGAGAGCAGAGATGAGTGAACAACGCACTTTACTAGAGAAAATAACACAAAGTAACAAAACCAATGTGCAAACAATAATGGTTGCCATCCAACACGGGTGAACACAGCACCCGGAAAAAACCAGCCGGAAACGTACCATCCCTAACAATAAACAAACACACACAAAGACATGGGGGAAACAGAGGGTTTAAAACATGACCAGTAATTGGGAAATGAAAACCAGGTGTGTGGGAAACATAGACAAAACCAATGGAAAATTAAAAGTGGATCGGCGATGGCTAGAAGACCGGCGACGTCGACCGCCGAGCGTCGCCCGATCAAGGAGAGGAACCGACTTCGGCGGAAGTCGTGACATCTTGACAGTTTAAAACTTTCTGAGAAGTAGCCATTATTTACTATTTTACACATAGGGTTACTATGCATGATTTTAACCCATTTTATAAGAGATTCTCCGAAATTGAAATGTTCCAGGCGTTTATATGTCAACTCCAGTCATACTTTATCAAAAGCCTTTTCAAAGTCAGCTATGAATAGCAGGCCTGGTTTCTACAGCTTTTTCATAGTGTTCTATTGTTTCCAGTACTTGTCTTATATTATCTCTAATGTACCGTCCATGTAAAAAACCTGTCTGATTAGAATTAATAATATCCGACAATACCTATGCGCTATACATTTTGCTAGAATTTTTGCATCACAACACTGAAGTGTAAGGGACCTCCAATTTTTTAAATGGACTGGATCTTTATACACTGCTCAAAAAAATAAAGGGAACACTTAAACAACACAATGTAACTCCAAGTCAATCACACTTCTGTGAAATCAAACTGTCCACTTAGGAAGCAACACTGATTGACAATAAATTTCACATGCTGTTGTGCAAATGGAATAGACAACAGGTGGAAATGATAGGCAATTAGCAAGACACCCCCAATAAAGGAGTGGTTCTGCAGGTGGGGACCATAGACCACTTCTCAGTTCCTATGCTTCCTGGCTGATGTTTTGGTCACTTTTGAATGCTGGTGGTGCTTTCACTCTAGTGGTAGCATGAGACGGAGTCTACAACCCACACAAGTGGCTCAGGTAGTGCAGCTCATCCAGGATGGCACATCAATGCCAGCTGTGGCAAGAAGGTTTGCTGTGTCTGTCAGCGTAGTGTCCAGAGCATGGAGGCGCTACCAGGAGACAGGCCAGTACATCAGGAGACATGGAGGAGGCCGTAGGAGGGCAACAACCCAGCAGCAGGACCGCTACCTCCGCCTTTGTGCAAGGAGGAGCAGGAGAAGCACTGCCAGAGCCCTGCAAAATGACCTCCAGCAGGCCACAAATGTGCATGTGTCTGCTCAAACGGTCAGAAACAGACTCCATGAGGGCGGTATGAGGGCCCGACGTCCACAGGTGGGGGTTGTGCTTACAGCCCAACACCGTGCAGGACGTTTGGCATTTGCCAGAGAACACCAAGATTGCCAAATTTGCCACTGGCGCCTTGTGCTCTTCACAGATGAAAGCAGGTTCACACTGAGCACGTGACAGACGTGACAGAGTCTGGAGACGCCGTGGAGAACGTTCTGCTGCCTGCAACATCCTCCAGCATGACCGGTTTGGCGGTGGGTCAGTCATGGTGTGGGGTGGCATTTCTTTGGGGGGCCGCACAGCCCTCCATGTGCTCGCCAGAGGTAGCCTGACTGCCATTAGGTACCGAGATGAGATCCTCAGACCCCTTGTGAGACCATATGCTGGTGCGGTTGGCCCTGGGTTCCTCCTAATGCAAGACAATGCTAGACCTCATGTGGCTGGAGTGTGTCAGCAGTTCCTGCAAGAGGAAGGCATTGATGCTATGGACTGGCCCACCCGTTCCCCAGACCTGAATCCAATTGAGCACATCTGGGACATCATGTCTCGTGCCATCCACCAACACCACATTGCACCACAGACTGTCCAGGAGTTGGCGGATGCTTTAGTCCAGGTCTGGGAGGAGATCCCTCAGGAGACCATCCGCCACCTCATCAGGAGCATGCCCAGGCGTTGTAGGGAGGTCATACAGGCACGTGGAGGCCACACACACTACTGAGCCTCATTTTTGACTTGTTTTAAGGACATTACATCAAAGTTGGATCAGCCTGTAGTGTGGTTTTCCACTTTAATTTTGAGTGTGACTCCAAATCCAGACCTCCATGGGTTGATAAATTGGATTTCCATTGATTATTTTTGTGTGATTTTGTTGTCAGCACATTCAACTATGTAAAGAAAAAAGTATTTAATAAGATTATTTATTTCATTCAGATCTAGGATGTGTTGTTTAAGTGTTCCCTTTATTTTTTTGAGCAGTATATTTACCCCTTGTATCTGTTTCAGTAATAATGAAATCAGACCTTCTTGTTGAGTGTCTGATAATCTACCATTTATATGGTTAAAACATGCTAATAACGGTCCTCTGAGTATATCAAATAAAGTTTGTATACCTCAACTGGAATTCCATCCAGCCCTGGATTTTTCCCAGACTTAAAGGCTTTAATTGCATCAAGAAGTTCCTCCTCTGTAATTTTGCCCTCTCATGAGTCTTTCTTTTACAGCTGTTAATTTTACACTATTCATATAAAAGAAATCCATGCAATTAGCTTCGGTTAGAGGAGATAGAGGAGACTGAAACAAAAACATATACTTAAAGTACTTTGCTTCCTCTTTAAAAATATAATTTGGTGAATCATGGGTGACTCCGTCATTTGTAACAAGTTTCAGTAAATTATTTTTGGTAGAATTTCTATGTTGAATATAAACAAATAATTTGGTGCATTTTATCCCATATTCCATCCAGTTTATACTGTATATATTTTTAAAGAAACGTGGATAATCACTATTTGGTCCATAAAGGTTAATGAGCCATATCTGTTTATGGTCCAATAACAAATTTAAAATCATCCATCTACCTTGCGGATCTGTTTGGACAATTTGCACATTCAGATCAAAATTACTGTTAATTAAAATCATCATCCATTTTGATACTGTAGTCTTTGTAGTGAGGTGTGTGTGCCCTTGTTGCCATGTGAAAGAAAGAGAGAGTTAAGAGATGTAAACATGAAAAACAAGAGCAGACTTACTTTACAGCTGCACCATGCACGCACACATGCACACACACACTCACACACTCACACACACGCACACACACACACTCTCTCTAAACAACGGCAGAGTCATGTTACAGCTGCAATGCCAGGAAATCAAACACTGACTTACAAAACCCTGGCACTGGACTGGTGAAGCAACAACTGTGTGTGTGTGTGCATACGTGGGTGCGCTCTCAAGCATGTGTGTATGTATGTGTGTGATGGCCTACATGTGGGCACCATACCCGGCTGGGTTGGGTGTTTGCCTGAGAGAAGAGAAGGAGGGTAGGGGGAGAGAAGGGGGAGCTAGGGGTTGGGGGGCAGGGAAGGCATGGATGTTTTCTCTTCCTAAAATCTGTAGTTTTCTGTGAGATGGTGAGGAGGGGTAAGCAGTGGTAAAAGGTGAGGATGGTGAGGAGGGGTGAGCAGGGGTAAAGGGTGAGGATGGTGAGGAGGGGTGAGCAGGGGTAAAAGGTGAGGATGGTGAGGAGGGGTGAGCAGGGGTAAAGGGTGAGGATGGTGAGGAGGGGTGAGCAGGGGTAAAGGGTGAGGATGGTGAGGAGGGGTGAGCAGGGGTAAAAGGTGAGGATGGTGAGGAGGGGTGAGCAGGGGTAAAGGGTGAGGATGGTGAGGAGGGGTGAGCAGGGGTAAAGGGTGAGGATGGTGAGGAGGGGTGAGCAGGGGTAAAAGGTGAGGATGGTGAGGAGGGGTGAGCAGGGGTAAAGGGTGAGGATGGTGAGGAGGGGTGAGCAGGGGTAAAGGGTGAGGATGGTGAGGAGGGGTGAGCAGGGGTAAAGGGTGAGGGAAAGTAAGAGGAGCAGGAAACAGATTCAGGCCAATTCTCCCCCTGTCCCCAGGACTGGATCAGCTGCCCACAATAACAGCTCTGCACCATATTGCTCTTTCTCTACACAACAGGGCATATCATACTCTACAGAACGCTTCGGTAACGGAACCTCTCCCTCTCTCTCTCTGCACCTCCACCCCATCCCCTTATCCATCTCAACATCTCTCTCTCTCTCTGCACCTCTGCCCCATCCCCTTATCCATCTCAACCTCTCTCTCTCTCTCTCTGCACCTCCGCCCCATCCCCTTATCCATCTCAACATCTCTCTCTGTCTCTCTGCACCTCCGCCCCATCCCCTTATCCATCTCAACCTCTGTCTGTCTCTGTACAAGCAGGGTCAAGTCTCCTTCAGGAGGACCCAGCATGATGATGATTCATTTAGTCTTTTAACCTATCATCTATCATACAGGTCTTTTAACCTATCATCTATCATACAGGTCTTTTAACCTATCATCTATCATACAGGTCTTTTAACCTATCATCTATCATACAGGTCTTTTAACCTATCATCTATCATACAGGTCTTTTAACCTATCATCTATCATACAGGTCTTTTAACCTATCATCTATCATACAGGTCTTTTAACCTATCATCTATCATACAGGTCTTTTAACCTATCATCTATCATACAGGTCTTTTAACCTATCATCTATCATACAGGTCTTTTAACCTATCATCTATCATACAGGTCTTTTAACCTATCATCTATCATACAGGTCATTTAACCTATCATCTATCATACAGGTCTTTTAAACCTATCATCTATCATACAGGTCTTTTAAACCATTGTCTATCATACAGGTCTTTTAACCTATCATCTATCATACAGGTCTTTTAAACCATTGTCTATCATACAGGACTTTTAACCTATCATCTATCATACAGGTCTTTTAAACCATTGTCTATCATACAGGTATTTTAACTTACCATCTCAGAATCAACTTTGATAGCAGAACAACCCTCAGAGCTCAGAGAGATATTATGCTTGTGTTATGCTTGTTTGAATTCCCACTGCATACCTGTTATGTTTTGTCTTTCACTGGTTATGCTATGTTGTATTATGTTGTCATGTCCAACCATGTCTACACCGTAAATGCTGTGCTTCCTCAATAAAGAACTGAATAAGATTGATCAACATTAGAGCGTTTTACTCATTTGCATTAGCCTTGGCTGCCAGCACAGTGAACACACACACACAACCACACAAAGGCTGAGGGACAGAGAAAGGGGAGAAGAATGTGTGATAAGCCTGGAGCCCTGTGGAGGGCACGAGAGGGAGAATGCCAGCTATGCCAAACATTCACAACACTTTGTGGTGTCACTACCCACACCCCACAATAGCCCGTTCTCCTGCCTGTCAATGTCACCATTGTAGCGTCAGGCGAGCAGATGAGAGCTGCCAAGGCCCTTTATCACACACATTCCACATACACACTGCCCCCTCACACAGAATACACACCACTTCCTCCCATCCAACCACTCTTCTCGCCCTCTTCTGTCCCTCCAGATTCCTCTCTTTCCCTGTCTTTCTGCCTGCGCGGACGCTGAGAGGCAGGATCCAGACATCCAGAGGCAGCAGCCTCTCTCTTTATAGAGAGCTTGCGTACGTGTAGAATGTGTGTAGGGTCGTTTTTTTAGAGAGTGTGTGTGTTTGTCGAGAATATATTAGTGTGCGAATTTATATGTTTGTAGAGTGTGTGTGAGTGAATAGAGTGGAAGGTTATGTGACAGGGGGGCCAGGCTGCCTGATGCGGGGCCGCTCTGGCAGAGACGTGCCCAGCAGGGTGTCTGCTGTGAGGGGAGGGGAGGCTCCAGACTCCAGGTCCAGGCTTCAGTGACAGGCCCCAGTGGGTAGACCTCAGAGGGCCTAGACAAGCTGCCCTCAGAGGGACTTTCCTGGGTAAGGAGGACAAAGACTAGCCCAGGGGAGTAAGGAATTAGCTGCCGATTAGTGTGAGTTACTTTTTAAGGCTACAGTTAGACACCCTGTCAGGCCTCAGAGGAACTCTGAGGAGAGAGAGGGATCAGAGCGATAAAGGATATTACCCCTGTATATTCTCATCCCTCTCTCCTCAGAAAGATTACACTCTCTGCTGGCCGGATCACAGTGTGGGGAGTGTATGACCCCACGGCTGGCTGACAGACACACACAGACACACACACAGGTCGCGGACAGGGGTCACTGCCTGTGGTATGTCCTTATAGGCTTGTGGTATGTATGGTATGATCAATAGCAGCAGATAGGATTGCCTTTTAATCTAATTGAATGTGTAGGGTCGGAGAGCAGAGCAGGAATGAATTGCAGCTGGCAGCGGGTGATTCCTCACTGTAAAGTCAGTGTGTTAGGACTAGAGAAGCAGTGTCTCTGTCACTCAGTGGGATGTGGTTGATGGACAGGTGTCTGTTCCTCCTTGGCCCTGAAGCCTCTGTGTAGGAGAGGATCAGAGCTGACGGTCTCTCTGTCTACGGGAATTTAAAAGTGTCAAGCACTTTAATCATTAATAAGGAATAATACATTATTAAATCTATAATTAATGCGTTAATAGCCAGGCTGTAGTTAGTAGTACGGTCTGATTGGAAACGTGACAGGATTGAGACAGATCACTTCCTACAGTATGTGAACTCCCAGCACTGTTTTAACTCAATGGACTAACAATGGTTGTGTGTGTGTCGGAAGGGATGTGCGAGTTTAGGGGGATTCGCCACTGTAGAGAGCTGTCAAAGACCACTAGAGCAGTGGGATGGGAAGAGGAACTCAAACACACACAAACACAAACACACACACACTCTTTCACACACAAATGGTTAAACATACAGAATAGCCTCTGACAGCCTGTCCAGGCTGGGGCTGAGGCTGGATTGTGGAGCAGTATAGTAGTGTAACAGAGCAGTCCACTGCCAGAGACTGAGTCAGAGAAACAGGTGTTGTCTGCTATTACAGAGCAGAGGTATGCTAGCTATGTTACTGCTGGGTGGTGATCTAGCTATGTTACTGTTACTGTTTCTGGGCTGGAGGCTTTGGCTCCCTACCCACCAGGAAAGAGTTTACAAACAGAACTGTTTAACTAGGGTTTTGTGAATGAAAGAAAGACTCAACATGAGTCAAAAAGCTATCTCTTTCTTCTGGAATGGCAATGATGCACAGTTGTATACGACAAAACATCTTTCACAGGGATAAACTCAAAGACGTGTGCCCCAAATGGGAAACGTTTGAGTAACTGTAATGGTTGTTGCAAGGAGAGGACCAAGGTGCAGCGTGGTACGTGTTCATGATGGTATTTATTTTATCTGAACACTGAATCAAAAACAAAGTGGAACAAAACGCACAGCTCTGTCAGGTGAAAAACACAAGACAGAAAACAACTACCCACAAAAACCCTGTGGGAAAAAGCTACCTAAGTATGGCTCCCAATCAGAGACAATGATAGACAGCTGTCCCTGATTGGGAGCCATGCCCGGCCAAAACAAAGAAATACACAAAACATAGAAAACGGAACATAGAATGCCCACCCTAGTCACACCCCGGCCTAACCAAAATAGAGAACAAAAACCTCTCTATTGCCAGGGCGTGACAGTAACACCGGACTGGTTATTAATTTAGATTGAATAGCACCTGTGTGCAGCTGGGAGCTATGACATCAACACCTTCCCCAGGGAATAAGGAAGTGACCCCTGCAGGAGAATAACAATGGTGTTTTAGGCATCCTGGGACAGGGATGTGGTCAAGGGGTGGGTGGGAACTTATTGTTTGTGAATGGAATTGGTTGTATTTGTGTATATTTGAGGAGGTAGGTAGGTCTTTACTTTACTTTTTGTGTATTACGTATTCTGAATGTTTTCAATATTTTAGTCCGTTGATAACAATTGTCTCTCCACAGGTCTGGTGATTCATTCATCATTTCAGTATGCTAACTGTTGGATTTGGGCCTAAACATATTGTTCTGTCCTGCCTACAGAGCTGGATAACAGGGTCTCAGCTGGCCAGACCTGGTAGTGATGATAGTCCTCCTAATGGTTTAGTCTCGTTCACCCCTCAGTGAACCTGTCAAGTCACACTTCACTCAATGCAATCACCTTAGGCATCCCCATTGGTCAGAGGATGATGAGCTTAATGTTGATTATAATGATGAATGAATGTCTGAGATGGTCACAAACCCACTGTTCCCTAACAGACTGTTCTAAGCAGGAGGTGTGTGTGTGTGTGCATGTGTTCCAGGAAGCAAGTACATTTCCTGTCAATCTCTCCAAAGTATAACACATGCCGATTGGGAGACAACATTGTGACGCACGCCAGGGTTAGTAAGTATGATTGAATATGTATAATTGGATGTTTCTAATTTTTCCAATCGACCTGGCAGGTCAAGCGACCTGGTGACGTGCACCATATGCTCTCACTACTGGTGTCCCCCAGGACTCGGTTATAGGCCCTCTACTCTTTTCTCTTTACACCAAGTCACTCGGCTCTGTAATATCCGGCTCTGTCTCTCCTATCATTGCTATGCGGATGACACTCAACTACTTTTCTCCTACCCCCTTCTGACACCCAGGTGGCGACACTATCTCTGTGTGCCTGGCAGATATCTTAGATGTCGGCCCACCAGCTTAAGCTCAACCTTGACAAGATGGAGATGCTCTTCCTCCTGGGGAGGCTTGCCCGCTCCAAGACCTCTCCATCATGGTAGAAAACTCCACGGTGTCCTCCTCCCAGAGTGCAAAGAACCTTGGCGTAACCGTGGACAACACCCTGTCATTCTCTGCAAACATCAAAGCAGTGACTCGCTCCTGCAGGTTCATACTCTACGACCCTGCCTCACACAGGAAGCAGCGCAGGTCCTAATCCAGGCTCTTGTCATCTTCTCTCTAGACTACTGCAACTCTCTGTTGGCTTGGCTCCTTGCCATCAAACCCCTGCAACTTATCCAGAATGCTGCAGCCCACCTGGTGTTCAACCTTCCCATGTTCTCCCGCCGTCACCCCGCTCCTCCGCACAAAGCACTGGCTTCCAGTTGAAGCTTGCGTCCGCTACAAGACCATGGTGCTTGCCTAGGGAGCAGCGAGGAGAACTGCCCCTCCCTACCTTCTATGCACAAACCGTACATCCCAACCTGAGCCACCTCTGGTCTCTGGTCTCCCAGCCTCTGTGATCTCTACATACTTCAGTCCTGGGGAGAATATTTACATAATCATTAAGGATGTATTAGTGTGGGGGGGGGGGTAGAGAGAGTATTCTCCTTCCACAGTGGGTGGTCAGGTGAAGTAGAGTAGGTCTAGTCTAGCCAAGCAAGTGTTAGGAGGGTATAGTCTTACTTCAGACCATAAACACTCATCACTGTAGATCTGAGCTTGCAGTCTCACTGTGTATTTAACTTTGATTTAACATCAGTGTCTGCCAGCTGCTAGTTCCAACAGACCACATGCATGCTACAGTCATTTCACAGCTCCCTGCAACTATTCCTCAGTCTGTGCCACAGCTAGTGTAAACACCAGGCCTGTGCTGGACTCAGAGTTACCAGCACTTCTTCTTATTGAACATAATTAAACATATTGAAGTGCTCCATCTCTCTGAGAGTAGATTCCACTGCGGTGAGGAAATGCAGAACAGAGTTAAACGCTTAAACAGTTGAGTAGTGAACCGTGTCAGTGGTTGAGATTTGTAAAGCCATATGTCAGAAGTAACTCAACTCTGTGTTTAGTCTGATTAAATGAATACATTTGACGAGCAGGCTGGGTGAGATTTAAATAATGTAAACAATATGTTTTAGTTGTTTAAACCCTCAGAGAAAGTAGAGAGAAAGTCAACATCAGTGAAATATTCTGTTTTACCTGAGCTTGTTGATTCCTGTTAATAACAGCTGCTTGTGTGTTCCTAACTGCCTGCGTGTTCTTGTTAGTTCCTAATGCTCATTAATGAAGGATTAGGTGGCACTTCAAACACGAAAACCCACCAATTTGGCTAATCAGGGGACATGTGATCTCTACCAGTCCCAGCATGCTTCATTGGAGACGGGTGTTGACAGAGAGAGTACTGCCCTTACCAAGTACCAACCACACCCCTAACACAGCCCCTAATACCCTCCATAACCAAACACACACTTAATACCATAACACACTGTTTCATCTCCGCTGCCAGACAATTAGATCCAATTACTCTGCTAGAAGAGAGAAGAGCTGTTTGGATGAGAGGGTGGGATGGTGTGGGGGATAGAGCTTAGCTTATGACTGCCATAGGGACCCCCCCCCCTGCAGGACCCAACCAGGGCAGGGTGATACCAACGCAGGCAGGGCCTTATGAGCCTGAGCCCGCTGTCTGTATTTATGCAGGTTGAGGTTCAGACAGCTGGCATTGTGTTGCTGATTGTTAGGCTAATCATCTGCTCAATTACTCAGGAATGTGGAGCAAAGGATGGAGGGATGAAGGATGGACGAGGGCCGTGTTTTGACAGATCAGCACTCTCTCTCCTCTATCGCTCTCTCTCTTTCACTCTCTCTCTTCTCATACTCTCTCTATCCCCCCTACTCTCTCTCTCCCCCTTCCCCCCCTTCTTTCTCTCTGTCTCTCTGGTTGGCTAGAAGGAGAAGAAGTCACACATCTGATCAGTCATGAGCTACCATACTGATCCACCAAGGAGAGAGAGAGAGAGCTTGATTCTGTATGCCTCTATTTCTGGCTGTCCATCTACCACGGCCATCTTTACATTTAACAGGCTGTTAAAATCACATCAATACATGTCACAGTATTTAGGGGTTATTGTTGGTTGTGTGAATGCAGGGTATGTTTAACAGACATTCTATTATCCCAACCAGACCACACAGCACAGCTGTTCTGTTCTGGAGGAATCAACTCTGATTAACAACAGAGGAGAAAATGTTGTTTATCTTATTGGTGTATTTCTCAGGGACCAGGCCACCACAACAGGCAGCAGTACGCCAGTCAAACCAGTTAGGAGCTAACCCTCCTCGAGCAGGACTCAGGGCCATATTTAATCAAACTCTGCAGCTGGTTCCAGCTTTTCATTGAGCGTGGCCCGTAGAACATCACAGTGATAAGATTTTACAGCTGGTACAATCACACTTGATATTCAGTATGATTAGATGTTTATCTAGAAGTGAATTAATTCCTGTAGTGTTGAGATCACAGTTCTGCTGCTGTCAACCCCGGCATCCGAAAAGTTCCCCAACTACAGATCAGGAACAAGAAGACCAACCCTTAAGTTATTCATAATATATTCATTAAGGACAAATATTGTTATTGGATCAATGTGTACAATTGTGTGAGTTGTGTTTGATCAAAATGAGCAGGAAATACAACGCTCAAGGCATTTCACATTAATTTGTACAATAACTCATAGATTTAATCATGGCTACATCAATTTATGCGTGTGAGACAGAGAGCTACAGCCACACTCTCCTCTCCTCTTCTCCTCCTCTCCGGTCCTCTCCTCCTTTCCTATCCTCGCCTCTCTTCCTGTCCTCTCCTCTCATTTCCTGTCCTCTCCTCTCATTTCCTGTCCTCTCCTCTCCTCTACATAACTTTTTTTAATAACAGTCATTACTATGAAGGATCTATAAAGGGCCACTGTAAGGTCAAGTATATAGTCTGTTCATAGTATCCACTGCTCGCTCTGCTCCTGAGATTCTTGGATTGAAAACCTGGAGTTGTCCATGAAGAGTGTACTTGAATGAAAAGAAAATAAGCAATAAAGACTGCATTTCCAGTCATTGTCAACATTAATGCATTTATGTGTCACAAAGGGAAAAATAAATCCCAGTTTAAAAGGCCCGTCTTATAGGTAGGTTCAGAGGCCGTTGAGTAACCATGTCATTCTGAGTGTGTGTTGCGTGAGGGTGATTGGCTTTGGGTTCAGCTCAGCCTGTTCTCATTAAGTTGGAATCTGTACAGGGGTCTGTGTGTGTGTGAGTGTGCGCATGTGGGTGTGTGTTTGTGTATTGTGATGATTGAAAATTGTCAATAACATGTTGTACCATTTTCTAACATTTCCTAAATCTGTGCTTTATACTCTTTGTTCTTCTCTCTGTTTTACATCTCTTCAGTCATAGTTGATTTCAACCTCCAGACCTTCCCCTGGCAGACTGTGGCAGTGTGGGTTGGATGCACCTGTGGTTATTCCCCAGGCTAACAGCAGGGGCAAGGCCTTTAGCGTGGAAGACCATTACATGCTGATGCATAGGCTACATGCTAATGAGAAGCTTCAAGCCCAGTGCTTTTATTCTGCTGGGGAGGAGCGAGGAGAGAAAGGGGGTGGTATGCAGGGCCTAGGGGCCTAAGGGCCAGGTATTGTGGCTGATGATACAGTTGAAGTCGGAAGTTTACATACACCTTAGCCAAATACATTTAAACTCAGTTTTTTATAATTCCTGACATTTAATCCAAGTAAAATTCCCTGTCAGGTCAGTTAGGATCACCACTTTATTTTAAGAATGTGAAATGTCAGAATAATAGTAGAGAGAATGATTTATTTCAGCTTTTATTTCTTTCATCACATTCCCAGTGGGTCAGAAGTTTACATACACTCAATTAGTATTTGGTAGCATTGCCTTTAAATTGTTTAACTTGGGTCAAACGTTTTGGGTAGACTTCCACAAGTGTCACAAAAAGAGCCGTGTTGAATAGACCAAACTGCAGCGGGAATATGGATGCTCATATTTTAATTTTAAAAAAAGGAGTAAAGCATCCACTGGAAAAACAATACACACGACAGGAACAGTCTTACAGGCATACAAAAACGCAGTGCAAGAACAATCCCCCACAAATGACAAACACACCCTAATATATGGGACTCTCAATCAAAGGCAAATAAACCACACCTGCCTTCAATTGAGAGTCCCACCCTAATTAACTAAACATAGAACCAGACTACCTAGACTAAACATAGAATACATGAATCTCAAACAGTGCCCAAAAAGCCCCGGAATACTTAAATCAAATGCCCTTACTACAAAAACACCACCCCGAACCACATAAACCAAATACCCTCTGCCACGTCCTGACCAAACTACAATGACAATTAACCCTTATACTGGCCAGGACGTGACAACAAGCTTCCCTAGCAAAGCACAGTTATCAGTTATTTTTAAGTCTTGGTTCCAATAGTTAATATTTTTGTGGAATAGATTGTCAGGTGGATAGGCTCTATTCAAGGTTTTGTATATTTTTCCTATCATATGAGTATCATTTTCTGACTTAAATAGGATTCCCTCAACATTGCTCTGATGTCCAAAATCTTTGAGTTCAATATTTGGTGATATAAAACTTTTAAGTTGCATATATTTGAAAACATGTGAAACGATTCTGGGGATGAGAATGCACATCTTCAATTGTACCCATTGTTCCCTTTTAGTGCATTTAACAGCATGTCGCAAGTAAAAGCCTTGGGGGGTGAGTTGATACAATTCCAAGTCTGGAAGGTTAAAACCACCCTCAGATTTAGGGACATGTAAAACTTCCCTTCTTATTCTATGAGTTTATTTGCCCATATAAAGTATGTTATGGCAGTATACTTTTTAAAGAATGTCTTCGGTGGAGTAATTGGTATTACCAAGTATAAATATAAAAACATGGGTAGCCATGCCATTCTAAAGAAATTTATTCTACCTGTAAGATTTATGGGGAGATTATTCAATTTACTTAGATCTGCGTTTATATTGTTGTGTAATGTGATAAAGTTATCTTTATAAACAGTATTTTTTGTTTGTTGTCACATATTAAGCTTAATATGATAGTGGTGTAAATAGGCAGTGGCTAAGGTGGTTGTTGTCCTTGATAATCTTTTTGGCCTTCCTGTGACATCGGGTGCTGTAGGTGTCATGGAGGCCAGGTAGTTTGCCCCCGGTGATGCGTTGTGCAGCCCGCACCACCCTCTGGAGAGCCTTGTGGTTGAGGGCGGTGCAGTTGCCGTACCAGGCTGTGATACAGCCCGACAGGATGCTCTCGATTGTGCATCTGTAAAGGTTTGTTGGGGTTTTGGGTGACAGGCCAAATTTCTAAAGCCTCCTGAGGTTGAAGAGGCGCTGTTGCGCCTTCTTCACCACACTGTCTGTGTGGGTGGACCATTTCAGTTTGTCTGTGATGTGTATGCCTAGGAACTTAAAACTTTCCACCTTCTACACTGCTGTCCCTTCAATGTGGATAGGGGGGTGCTCCCTCTGCTGTTTCCTGAAGTCCATGATCATCTCCTTTGTTTTGTTGACGTTGAGTGAGAGGTTGTTTTCCTGACACCACACTCTGAGTGCCCTCACCTTCTCCCTGTAGGCTGTCTCGTTGTTGTTGGTGATCAAGCGCACTACAGTTGTGTCGTCAGCAAACTTGATGATTGAGTTGGGGGGCATACATGGCCACACAGTTGTGGGTGAACAGGGAGTACAGGAGAGGGCTGAGCACACACCCTTGTGAGGCCCCAGTGTTGAGGGTCAGCGAAGTGGAGATGTTGTTTCTTACCTTCAACATCTGTTTTTGTCATTATGGTGTATTGTGTGTAGATTGATGAGGGGGGAAATAAACAATTGTATCAATTTTAGAATAGGGCTGTAACATAACAAATTGTGGAAAAAGTGAAGGGGTCTGGATACTTTCCGAATGCACTGTATAATATTATTATGAAATGTATTATTTCAGCTGGAAAGTTGAATGCTTCCACCTTTCAAAAGAAAAGGCCACTCAAGACGGTCGAAAGCATTTTCCACATCAACAGCCAAAATCTACATCTTGTTTTTTAGTGTACTGTATTATACTAAAACATGTTATTGAATTTCTTTGTAAGTGTCTACTTTTTAGAAACCCTGTTTGATTAATATGTAATATGTTAGGGCTGCGAGGTGTTTACCAGGTTTATTTGCCATTAAATAATATGCTTTATTTGAGTTTAACTTGTAGTTGTTAGCTCTCTTCAAAAGAGAAAAGATTATATATCTGCTTAAATTCAGAAATGTTATTTTCTTCTTAGCCCTTTAAATATACACTACAGGTCAAAAGTTTTAGAACACGTACTCATTCAAGGGTTTTTCTTAATATTTTTTACTATTTTCTACATTGTAGAATAGTAGTGAAGACATCAAAAATCTGAAATAGCACATATGGAATCATGTAGTAATCAAAAAAGTGATAAACAAATCCAAATATATTTTATATTTAAGATTCTTCAAAGTAGCCACCCTTTGCATTGATGACAGCTTTGCACACTCTTTGTATTCTCTCAACCGGCTTCACCTGGCATGCTTTTCCAACAGTATTTAAGAAGTTCCCACATATGCTGAGCACTTGTTGGCTGCTGTTCCTTCACTCTGCAGTCAAACTCATCCCAAACCATCTCAATTGGGTTGAGGTCGGGTGATTGTGGAGGCCAGGTCATCTGATGCAGTACCCGATCACTCTCCTTGGTCAAATAGCCCTTATGCAGCCTGGAGGTGTGTTGGGTCATTGTCCTGTTGAAAAACAAATGATAGTCCCACTAAGCGCAAACCAGATGTGATGGCATATCGCTGCAGAATGCTGTGGTAGCATGCTGGATAAGTGTGCCCTGAATTCTAAATAAATCACAGACAGTGTCACCAGCAAAGCACCCCCACACCATCACACCTCCTCCATGCTTCACGGTAGGAACTACACATGCGGAGATCATCCGTTCACCTACTCTGCATCTCACAAAGAAACAACGGTTGGAGAAAAAAAATCTCACAAATCTCACATTTGGACGTATCAGACCAAAAGCCAGATTTACACCGGTCTAACGTCCATTGTGTGAGAACAGATGCTGGGAGACGAGAAGCAAGTACAGGGAGTGAATATTTAATAAATAACAGACATGAAACAAAACACGGACACCGTCTGGACAAGGGAAACAACGACATAAATGCTGACATGGGGATTAAACTGAGGAATAGACAGATAAAGAGGGGGCTAGAGTCCAATGAAGTGCTGATGCTCGTAATGATGGTGACAAGTGTGTTTGATGGGCAGCCTGGCACCCTCGAGCGCTAGAGAAGGGGAGCGGGAGCAGGCGTGACACATTGCTCATGTTTCTTGGCCTAAGCAAGTCTCTTGTTATTATTGGTGTCCTTTAGTAGTGGTTGATTCATGAAGTCTCCTCTGAACAGTGGATGTTGAGATGTGTCTATTACTTGATCTTTGTGAAGCGTTTATTTGGGCTGCAACTTCTGAGGCTGGTAACTCTAATTCACTTATCCTCTGCAGCAGAGGTAACTCTGGGTCTTCCTTTCCTGTGGCGGTCCTCACGCCTAGGTTTACCTCCACTGTACTCACATCCTACCATACCCTTGTCTGTACATTATGCCCTGAATCTATTCTACCTTGCCCAGAAAGCTGCTAGACAACCAGTTCTTATAGCCTTTAGCTGTACCCTTATCCTACTCCTCCTCTGTTCCTCAGGTGATGTAGAGGTTAACCTAGGCCCTGTAGACCCCTGTACCGCACCTATTCCCCAGGCTCTATCATTTGTTGACTTCTGTAACCGTAAAAGCCTTGGTTTCATGCATGTTAACATCAGAAGCCTCCTCCCTATGTTTGTTTTATTCATTGCTTTAGCACACTCCGCCAACCCTGATGTCCTAGCCGTGTCTGAATCCTGGCTTAGGAAGGCCACCAAAAATTCTGAAATTTCCATCTCCAACTACAACATTTTCCGCCAAGATAGAACTACCAAAGGGGGCGGAGCCGTACTCTACTGCAGAGATAGTCTGCAGAGTTCTGTCATGCTATCCAGGTCTGTGCCAAACAGTTCGAGCTTCTACTTTTAAAACGCCACCTTTCCAGAAATAAGTTTCTCAATTTTGTCGCTTGTTATAGACCCTCCTCAGCCCCCAGCTGTGCCCTGGACTCCATATGTGAATTGATTGCCCCCATTTATCTTCAAAGTTCGTACTGTTAGGTGACCTAAACTGGGAAATGCTAAACACCGCGGCCATCCTACAATCTAAGCTAGATGCCCTCAATCTCACACAAATTATCAAGGAACCTACCAGGTACAACCATAAATCCGTAAACGCGGGCACCCTCATAGATATCATCCTGACCAACTTGCCCTCTAAATACACCTCTGAGGTCTTCAACCAGGATCTCAGCGATCACTGCCTCATTGCCTGCGTCCGTAATGGGTCTGCGGTCAAACGACCACCCCTCATCACTGTCAAACGCTCCCTAAAACACTTCAGTGAGCAGGCCTTTCTAATCGACTTGGCCAGGGTATCCTGGAAGGATATTGACCTCATTCCGTCAGTAGAGGATGCCTGGTTATTCTTTAAAAGTGCTTTCCTCACCATCTTAAATAAGCATGCCCCATTCAACAAATGTAAAACTAAGAACAGATATAGCCTTTGGTTCACTCCAGACTTGACTGCCCTTGACCATCACAAAAACATCCTGTGGCGTATTGCATTAGCATCGAATAGCCCCCGCGATATGCAACTTTTCAGGTCGCAGTTGTAAATGAGAACTCAGTTCTCAACTGACCTACCTGGTTAAATAAAGGTGACATAAAAAATGATAATTTAAAATGAATTAATTAAAATGAGAGCCAATTTCATCATTGCGCTTGATGGTTTTTGCGACTGCACTTGAAGAAACTTTCAACGTTTTCTGCATTGACTGACCTTCATGTCTTAAAGTAATGATGGACTGTCGTTTCTCTTTGCTCATTTGTGCTGTTCTTGACATAATATGGACTTGGTCTTTTACCAAATAGGGCTATCTTCTGTATACCACCCATACCTTTTCACAACACAACTGATTGGCTCATATGCATTAAGAAGGAAAGAAATTCCGCAAACTAACTTTTAACAAGGCTCACCTGTTTATTTAAATGCATTCTGGGTGACTACCTCATGAAACTGGTTGAGAGAATGCCAAGAGTGTGCAAAGCTGTCATCAAGGCAAAGGGTGTTAACACTTTTCTGGTTACTACATTATTCCATATGTGTTATTTGATAGTTTTCACTATTATTCTACAATGTGGAAAATAGTAAAAATAAAGAAAAACCCTTGAATGAGTAGGTGTTTTGAAAGGTAGTGTATTTTATGGGCTTTTTCTAAGACAACAATTTAATTTTTATTACATTTTTATTTCTAACTCAGATGTAACTTTTGCAGAGTATGAGATTATCATTCCCCTAATGTACGCCTTAAAAGCATCCCAAATGACGTTGGTGGTCAGCTTTTCTCTGTCCTCTATGTCTACATTTGTAATGGTAATGGTCTTCATTTTTTTGTTTACGTATTTAATACATGTTGGTTCTTGAAGATGCGGTCGTTCATTCTCCATAATTATTCAGTCACTAAGTATATTTTCTATTGGTGTAATTAAGCATGATACAGGAGAATTATCTGATATCACTATATCATGGATGTTGACAACCAAAATGTTGTCAATTCTTGAATAGCTTTTCTTAGTTTGAGAAAAAAAAGAGTAGTAATTTGTAGTTGAGAATAATAATCTCCAGGTGTCCTGTGAAATATTTGTAAAGATTAAATTGTTCAGCCTCTTTGGAGGTTCCTTGAATTTCCCTTTTCTTTTGCTGCTATGTCTGTCTAACTTGCTGAATGCTTGATTTAGGTCACCTGCTAAAAGAATAGTTCCTGTCTGGGTTTGATCTAATATAGCTTGAATTCAATTTAATTCTAATATAGCTTGAATTCTGTTTAATTCTAATATAGCTTGAATTCTATTTAATTCTAATATAGCTTGACTTTCCCAGTAAGATGCAATCGACAGATATGGCACCTCCGCTTGTAGCTCATAAGCAACTTTGCAACATTGCAGTATTTTGTGTGTGTGTGTTATTTCTTACATTATTAGCCCAGTAATGTTTTAATGTTATTACATACAGCTGGAAATAAATTTTGGATATCTGAGCGGCGGTAACTCACCAGCATTACCAAGAATACGACTTTTCCGAATTGGATCCTTTGTTCGTACCCCCCAAGGCAATTTAATTTATTCCAGAGGCTGCTCCAAAACACCGCCGGTGGAGAAGAGGTATTCGGAGTGGACTTCTAGTCCGACTCAGGAGGCGTGCACATCATCGACCGCTTCCGAGTACATTAAAGTAGACGAGCTCAGGGCAAGGATCTCCTTCCAGAGCAACATCAGGGATTGTAACATACTCTGTTTCACGGAAACATGGCTCTCTCGGGGTATACTATCCCCATTCATTCAGCCATCTGGGTTCTCAGTATATCGCACAGATAGGAATAAAAACTCTCCGGGAAGAAGAAAGGTGGGGGTGTATGTTTTGTCGTGTCTTTGGCTATGCCGGATTAAGTGATATGACATGCTAACTTATAAAATGATTTCTCTGTAATTAATATTACCTGATTAATCTAATCATGTAAATGTAATTAACTAGAAAGTCGGGGCACCACGGAAGAACAATTATAGAGCTGTTATCTTGCGAATAAACTCTTAAAATACTTAGTAATATTTTACATCGATAGCAGTCAATATTAACCCTTATCTTATTTTCAGTCTCATAATGAAAGTTGTAAATTCTTGGTTATCTTCACGAACCCTGGCTAACAAGTTGAATCAGCAATACAAAATTGGGTTTAATTATTTATTTACTAAATACCTAACTAATCACACAGAATTACAAATACACAGAATACAATGATGTCATACAGAATTCACCCCTGGTGAACTGAACCTGGTTACACAAAGGAAAGGGGGTTGGGCTTGAATGAAAGAGCGGGAAGATTTAGGAACAGAGAAACAGCAGCTATGCTATCGTAAATACATTATCTTATGCATTCTAAATTACCGCCCATTTGGAAAAGGAAAATGCAAAACATATTTACTCTGAGCTGCGCTTCTGTAGATTGGTCGTAGTTGCTGGCCGGGTTGGCCAACAGATCTTCCTGTACTCGGAACAATGTCTCTGGTGGTAAATTGGATACGTGGTGGTATCTTCGTCTGTTTGTTAGACTGGATCCGTCGTCCGTCCTTTCCTAGCCCACGTTAGCAGCGGCTAACTCAACGGCTAGGAAGTATCACTTCTGTAGTGAATAAGCTCAAAGTTCATACCATTCGCCATCAAAGCTCACGCCTAGGTTGGCTTAGTTCTGTCCTTGACATGTGTGTGTCCTTCTAACGTGGAGGCTGCAGACCTCCCGTACTGGAACCGGTGAATGTCTTTTCGTCAAAGGCTTATATAGTGGAGAGGGGGGAAGGAGGTGTTTCATCGTTTATAACCCCTGTCTCTTCACAGGGTTGGACCACTGATCGAGCAGGGCACTTTCCTTATGAAAACCCAATTCTCTCATTTGGAAGCTAAAATTACATTTAATCTCCTAACAAACAATTTCAATATCAAACATTTCAATTGCATAACAATTCCATGTGACTCTGATAACTAGAGGGTGTATACTTTCTCAGGTACAGTTTATGTCGTCCTGTCATCAATCATAATGTCCCAGATAACAACGAACCTGACATGCATACTCATTATGTTATCAAGCATATTTCCAACTGGTTTTATTATGTAAATATGGTTCCTTTCCCCATTTGTTTGATGTTCCCAGACTCTGTATATTTAACAGGACAGCAGTCCTTCAGTAGGGTCAGTAAGAGAGGGGAAGGGAGAAAGGTATTTATGGGGGGGGGGTCATAAACCTTACCCACAGGCCAACGTCATGACAGTTTCATGATTAACCACTCATGGTGTGATTGTGATAACATACAGAAACTCAAGACCTTTTGTTCACCCTACCTAGAATACCTCACAATCAAAAGCAGACTGTATTACTGTACCTCCTAAGAGATTTCTCTTCTGTTATAGTCACAGCCGTGTATATTCCCCCTCAAGCCGATACCACAATGGCCCTCAAAGAACTAGACTGGACTTTATGCAAACTGGAAACCACATATTTTGAGGCCGCATTTATTGTAGTTGGAGATTTTAACAAAGAAAATTTGAGGAAAAGGCTACCGAAGTTCAACCAACAGTGGACCACTGCTACTCAACTTTTCGAAATGCCTTCAAGGCATTTGGTTACCCCCAAAGCCAATTCTTCCTTTGGCCGCCTTTCCTTCCAGTTCTCTGCTGCCAATGACTGGAAAGAACTGCAAAAATCTCTGAAGCTGGAGACTCATATCTCCCTCACTAGCTTTAAGCACCAGCTGTCAGGGCAGCTCACAGATCACTGTACCTGTACATAGCCCATCTGTAAACAGCCCATCTATCTCATTTATTTATTTATCTTGCTCCTTTGCAGCCCAGTATCTCTACTTACACATTCATCTTCTGCACATCTACCATTCCAGTGTTTAATTGCTATATTGTAATTACTTCGCCACCATGACCTATTTATTTATTGTCTTAACTTACCTCATTTGCACTCACTGTATATAGACTTTTTGTTTTCTTTTGTTCTACTGTATAATAGACTGTATGTTTTGTTTATTCCATGTGTAACTCTGTGTTGTTGTATGTGTCGAATTGCTACGCTTTATCTTGGCCAGGTCGCAGGTGCAAATGAGAACTTGTTCTCAACTAGCCTACCTGGTTAAATAAAGGTGAAATAAACAAAATTAAAAATAAAAAAGGGCCTCCATCGCCCTCCCTTCGGCATCACTACTCCATTTTGCTCCTCCCTTCCTGTAGGCAGAAACTCAAACAGGAAGTACCCGTGCTAAGGTCCATTCAACGATGGTCTGACCAATTGAAATCCATGCTTCAAGATTGTTTTGATCACGAGGACTGAGATATGTTCCCAGTAGCCTCTGAGAATCGAAAGATGGTGCCGGAGATGAAGGCAGGTGTTTTCCTCAACCGAATGTGTTTTTTGGTTCGTTTATTTGAGTTTTTGTAACTTATTCTTGTACTTATTTTGTACATAATGTTGCCGCTGCCGTTTCTTAAAATAACTTCTGGACATCAGGACTGTGATTACTCACCACTGACTGGCAGAATCCATTTTTGCCTTTAACGAGTCTGATGAGCCCAACGTGAACTATTTACTGCTTTCTCGAGAACAAGCCCAGATCCCCGTGATTTGCATGAAGAGGAGGCGGAGAAAAAGGGGCCAAAGGGCTGCCTGCATTCTGAGAATTCATAGGCGATCGAATAAACCCCCACTTCCTTCTGTTCTGCTAGCAAATGTGCAATCTTTGGAGAATAAAATAGATGACCTACGCGCAAGATTAAACTACAAGCGGGACGTTAAAAACTGTAATATCTTATGCTTCACGGAGTCGTGGCTGAATGATGACACTATCAACATACAGCTGGCTGGTTATATGCTGTACCGGCAGGATAGAACAACAGCGTCTGGTAAGACAAGGGGTGGCGGGCTATGTATTTTTGTAAATAACAGTTGGTGCACGATATCTAAGGAAGTCTTGAGCTATTGCTTGCCCGAGGTAATGTATCTCATGATAAGCTGTACACCACACTATCTACCTAGAGAGTTTTCATCTGTATTTTTCATAGCCGTTTATTTACCACCACAATCAGAGGCTGGCACTAAGACAGCATTGAATGAGCTGTATTCCTCCATAAGCAAACAAGAAAACGCTCACCCAGAGGCGGCGTTCCTAGTAGCCGGGGACTTTAATGCAAGGAAACTTAAATCCGTTTTACCAAATTTCTATCAGCATGTTAAATGTGCAACCAGAGGGAAATTAAAGCAGGAAGCACCAGTGACTAGATCAATAAAAAAAGGTCAGATGAAGCAGATGCTAAGCTACAGGACTGTTTTGCTACCACAGACTGGAATATGTTCCGGGATTCCTCTGATGGCATTGAGGAGTACACCACATCAGTCATTGGCTTCATCAATAAGTGCATCGATGACGCCGTCCACATAGTGACCATACGTACATAACCCAACTAGAAGCCATGGATTACAGGCAACATCCGCACTGAGCTAAAGGCTAGAGCTGCCGCTTTCAAGGAGTGGGACTCTAACCCGGAAGCTTATAAGAAATCCCGCTATGCCCACCGATAAACCATCAAACAGGCAAAGCATCAATACAGGACTAAGATCGAATCGTACTACACCGGCTCTGACGCTCGTCGGATGTGGCAGGGCTTGCAAACCATTACAGACTACAAAGGGAAGCACAGCCGAGAGCTGGCCAGTGACACGAGCTTACCAGATGAGCTAAACTACTTCCATGCTCGCTTCGAGGAAAATGGCACTGAAACATGCATGAGAGCACCAGCTGTTCTGTAAGACTGTGTGATCACACTCATCGCAGCCAATGTGAGTAAGACCTTTAAACAGGTCAACATTCACAAGGCCGCAGGGCCAGACAGATTACCAAGACATGTACTGTGAGCATGCGCTGACCAACTGGCAAGTGTCTTCACTGACCTTTTCAACCTCTCCCTGTCCAAGTCTGTAATAACAACAAGTTTTAAGCAGACCACGATAGTGCCTACCGACCCGTAGCACTCACTTCTGAAGCCATGAAGTGTTTTGAAAGGCTGGTCATGACTCACATCAACACCATTATCCCAGAAACCCTAGACCCACTCCAATTTGCATACCGCCCCAACAGATCCACAGATGATGCCATCTCTATTGGACTCCACACTGCCCTTTCCCACCTGGACAAAAGGAACACCTATGTGAGAATGCTATTCATTGACTACAGCTCCACGATCAACACTATAGTGCCCTCAAAGCTCATCAATAAGCTAAGGACCCTGGGACTAAACACCTCCCTCTGCAACTGGATCCTGGACTTCCTGATGGGCTGCCCCCAGGTGGTAAGGGTAGGTAACAACACATCCGACACGCTGATCCTCAACACGGGAGCCCCTCAGTGGTGTATGCTCAGCCCTCTCCTGTACTCCTCGTTCACTCATGACTGCACGGCCAGGCACAACAGCAACACCATCATTAAGTTTGCAGATGACACAACAGTGGTAGGCCTGATCACAGACAACGACGAGACAGCCTATAGGGAGGAGGTCAGAGACCTGGCCGTGTGGTGCCAGGACAACAACCTCTCCCTCAGAGTGATCAAGACAAAGGAGATGATTGTGGACTACAGGAAAAAGAGGACCGAGCACGCCCCCTTCTCATCGACGGGTCTGCAGTGGAGCAGGTTGAGAGTTTCAAGTTCCTTGGTGTCCACATCACCAACAAACTATCATGGTCCAAGCACACAAAGACAGTCATGAAGAGGGCACGACAAAACCTATTCCCCCTCAGGAGACTGAAAAGATTTGGCATGGGTCCTCAGATCCTCAAAAGGTTCTACAGCTGCACCATCGAGAGCATCCTGACTGGTTGCATCACTGCCTGGTATGGCAACTGCTCGGCCTTCGACCGCAAGTCACTACAGAGGGTAGTGTGAATGGCCCAGTACATCACTGGGGCCAAGCTCCCTGCCGTCCAGGACCTCTATACCAGGCAGTGTCAGAGGAAGTCACAAAAAATTGTCAAAGACTCCAGCCACCCTAGTCATAGACTGTTCTCTCAGCTACTGCATGGCAAGCGATACCAGAGCACCAAGTCTAGGTCCAAGAGGCTTCTAAACAGCTTCTACCGCCAAGCCATAAGACTCCTGAACACCCTCTCCTTTACACCGCTGCTACTCTCTGTTGTTATCATCTGTGCATAGTCACTTTAATAACTCTACCTACATGTACATATTACCTCAACTAACCGGTGCCCCCGCACATTGATACTGTACCGTTACCACCCTGTATATAGTCTAGCTATTGTTTTTTTACTGCTGCTCTTTAATTACTTTTATTTCTTATTCTTATCCGTATTTTTTTTAACTGCATTTTTGGTCAAGGGCTCGTAAGTAAGCATTTCACTGTAAGGGCTACACCTGTTGTACTCAGCGCATGTGACTTATAACATTTGATTTGAATAACATCAACGAATACTGTCATGGCTGTCGTAGGAGAGAGAGGACCAAGGCGCAGCGGGTTGCGTGCTCATCATTATTATTTATTAAAATGTGAACACGGAAAAACAATAAACAAAGAAACGACAGGAACAGTTTTACAGGCTATAAAAACAAGCAGTGCAAAATCAACTACCCACAAATCCCCAGGTGAAAACACGCAACTAATATATGACTCCCAATCAGGAACAACGACCTACAGCTGTTCCTGATCGGGAGCCACACAGATCACACAGAAATAAACAAACTAGAAAACCAACCTAGAATACAAAACCCAGAAAATACACCAAAACCCCATAATACATAAATAAAACACCCCTCTACAATACACATAACCCCCGAACCACATAAAACAAATACCCTCTGCCACGTCCTGACCAACCTACAAATACAAATAACCCCTATACTGGTCAGGACGTGACAGATACGGTGACTGAATTCATCTGGAAGTGTATAGGAGATGTTGTACCTACTGTGACTATTAAAACCTACCCAAACCAGAAACCGTGGATAGATGGCAGCATTCGCACAAAACTGAAAGCGCGAACCATCGCATTTAACAATGGCAAGGTGACTGGGAATATGTCAGAATACAAACAATGTAGTTATTCCCTCCGTAAGGCAAACAGGCAAAACGTCAGTACAGAGACAAAGTGGAGTCGCAATTCAACGGCTCAGACACGAGACGTATGTGGTAGGTTCTACAGACAATCACAGACTTCAAAGGGAAAACCAGCCAGTCTTACCTCCGGACAAGCTAAACACCTTCTTCGCCTGCTTTGAGGACAACACAGGGCCACCAACATGGCCCGCTACCATGGACTGTGGGCTCTCCTTCTCCGTGGCCGACGTGAATAAGACGTTTAAGTGTGTTAACCCTTGCAAGGCTGCCGGCCCAGACGGCATCCCTAGCCACATCCTCAGAGCATTCGCAGATCAGCTGGTTGAAGTGTTTACGGACATATTCAATCTCTCCCTATCCCAGTCTGCTGTCCTCACTTGCTTCAGGTTGTCCACCATTGTTCCTGTACCCAAGAAAGCAAAGGTAACTGAACTAAATTACTATCGCCCTAAAGCACTCACTTCTGTCATCATGAAGTGCTTTGAGAGGCTAGTTAATTAAAACTTCTTCAGGATTGGTGAGTCCCCTGTGGGACTGTTGAGCTAACGTAGGCTAATGAGATTAGCACGAGGTTGTAAGTAACAAGAACATTTCCTAGTACATAGGCATATTTGATATTGGCAGAAAGCTTAAATTCTTGTTAATCTAACTGCACTGTCCAATTTACAGTAGCTATTAGGGTGAAAGAATACCATGCTATTGTTTGAGGAGAGTGCACAGTTTTGAGCATGAAAAGTTATTAATAAACAAATCAGTCTAAAACTTTACACATACACTGCTGCCATCTAGTGGCCAACATCTAAATTCCACCTGTGCTGGAATAAAACATTATGGCCTTTCTCTTGCATTTCAAAGATGATGGTACAAAAGAAATTCAAAAAACTGTTGTTTTTTCTTTGTATTATCTTTTACCAGATCTAATGTGTTAAATTCTCCTACATTCCTTTCACATTTCCACAAACTTCAAAGTGTTTCATTTCAAATGGTACCAAGAATATGCATATCCTTGGTTCAGGGCCTGAGCTACAGGCAGTTAGATTTGGATATGTCATTTTAGGCGAAAAAATAAGAAAAAGGGGGCGATCCTTAATTTAAGGATCATATTACCTCTACCTTACCTGACACCCTAGACCCACTTCAATTTGCTTACAGCCCCAATAGATCCGCAAACAATGCAATCGCCATCACACTGCACACTGCCCTTTCCCATCTAGACAAGAGGAATACATATGTAAGAATGCTGTTTGTTGACTATAGCTCAGCATTCAACACCATAGTACCCTCCAAACTCATTAAGCTCGGGGCCCTCGGTCTGAACCCCGCCCTGTGCAACTGGGTCCTGGACTTCCTGACGGCATACCCCCAGATGGTGAAGGTAGGAAACAAAACCTCCACTTCACTGATCATCAACACAGGGGCCCCACAAGGATGCGTGCTCAGCCCCCTCCTGTAGTCCCTGTTCACCCATGACCGCATGGCCACGTACGCCTCCAACTCAATAATCAAGTTTGCAGACAACACTGTATCACTGCCTGGTACGGCAACTGAACTACCCGCAACCACAGGGCTCTCCAGAGGATGGTGCGGTCTGCCAAATGCATCACCGGGGGCAAACTACCTGCCCTCCAGGACACCTACAGCACCCGATGTCACAGGAAGGCCAAAAAGATAATCAAGGATATCAACCACCCGAACCACAGCCTGTTCACCCTGCTGTCATCCAGAAGGCGAGGTCAATACAGGTGCATCAAAGCTGGGACCGAGAGACTGAAAAACATTTTATATCTCAAGGCCATCAGACTGTTAAATAGCCATCACTAGCCGGCTTCCACCCGGTTAAGCATCCCTGCACCTTAGAGGCTGCTGCCCTATATACATAGACTTGAAATCAGTGGCCACTTTAATATTGGAACACAATTCACTTTAATAATGTTTAAATAATGTTTACATACTGCTTTACTCATCTCATATATACAGTATATACTGTATTCTATTCTACTGTATTTTCGTCAATGCCACTCTGACATTGCTCAACCTAATATTTATATATTTCTAATTTCCATTATTTTACTGAGATTTGTGTGTATTGTTGTGAATCGTTTTTAGATACTACTGCACTGTTAGATACTAATGCACTGTTGAATCTAGAAACACAAGCATTTCGCTACACCCGCATTAACATCTGCTAAATATGTGTATGTGACCAATAACATTTGATTTGATTTGATCTAAAAACACCAGGTTTGCCACTGGGGGGATATACCATTAAATCAATGTGTATGTTTCACCATGTAAGGTTAAAAACAATAAAAAATGTGAAAACGTCCTTTTGGTCCGTGTGCTGGGATATAAGGGAAATGGGTGAATTCTTATTTATCAGGATGCCTATACCTCTGCTGTTACTACAGTAGGTGGCAGCATAGGCCTCTCCAACTCAGCTCCTCTTTAAATATAACATTTGTTAAAAAAAAATGAAGTGTAGCTCTTGCAGAAAAAACACATCTGCAGACAATGTTCTGCTTTTTTTGCCATCATGAAGCCTGTGCACATTCCATATAATAAGTTAGATTATGTTGGCCTTTTCTTTTATAGAATCAATGTTAACATTGTCTGTTCCATCTGTCATTGAAGAACCAGATAAAACATTTTAGCAGACATGTCATTTGAGGGCGGTGGACATCTCATGGATACCGTGGATAGATGGCAGCATTTGCGCTAAATTGAAAGCGCGGAGAGTCCTAATATGAATATGCCTTTTAAGGGCTTTTAAGCTCTAACTCCTCCCCTAATGTACCAAAAATCTGTGGATAACGTCATTGTAAATACATTGGAGAAAGACTGCCACTTAAATACTGTGATCAGTTTGTAATACCTTGTGAATTAAATTATAGTGGAGAGTGGGCCCACCGAGAGACCGAAGTGAGATGAGTGGCGGCACCAAATATACTTCAGGAAAGTGTCTGATGCCCTTCCAGCTCTCCCGTCCCGATCCCTCGGATTGAGCCCATCTCCACTCTCGCCAATAAACACCATTGGATCCTAACTAGAATGGTAAACAAGGAATAATAATGACTTGACCTCCTCTCCTAATTTGTCCAGAACTCCATTTCACAGCAGGTTTGCAAGTCACATAAAGGAATAAAATGACATTGTAGTATAGATATATCCTTCCTTCCCTCTTTCCCAAGCCAACATGTACTGCATTTTCCCTGTGGACTATAATAAAGGGCACTTCATTTAATATAACACGGTTTTGAAATCCAATATTGGTGCACAATTTCTACTTAAAATATCAAAGGGACGCGAAAGGGACTCATTTTGTAGAATAACCCAGTAATCATGGTGCTCTACAGGCCCTCACTACACCAGGAGAGGCCTCCTCATCTAAAGCAGAGTGGGACTAGAGGGACTCAGAGCCCCACTGTCGTGATCATCATAGTTCTGTTTGTCAGCACGTTAAGCAGTAAAGAAAACAACATGCTCTGAGGGGGGTAGCTGGATCCTTAAGTTCAGGGTGAGACTGGAATGTTAGGTGAACACAGACCACCTGGTTAGACCTGGCTCACTTACACACACACGCACACGCACACACACACGCACACGCACACACACGCACACACACACACACACACGTCACAAACGTGCAGACACACACACAGCTCTCCGTCATGAAAAATAATAATGCCAGTCTTGGCACCAGTTACGCTGACATTTTTAAAGCTGTTATTTTCCAAAATAATGTTGATTTCACACCAGAGCACATACAGTAGCTTGTGCTCCATACATTCCTTAAAGAGGAGTAGATTAGGGTTGACCTCCAAGAGGTTAATTCCACATTCTGTTAATCTCTGTCTACATGAAGACATGTCTGCAGTGTGTGTAATTGGGAGTGTTTTTTGTGCGTGTGATGTCTGCCCCTCTCACTGGTGGACTTCCTGTCCAGACAAGAAACAGGAAATAGATTCCTAAGCATGGTCTAGAGTACCAGACAGGCGACAGACATGTCATGGTATCTTCAACAATTGTCTGAGTATGAGACTGAAACCTTGGATGGTGTAGGTTCATTTCCATCATCTCTGAGGATTTTCTAGACTTTGTAATGTAGGTGGATCCCTGAGAAAACGTTCATGGCTGTCCTACACCCATATGAAAAAGTAATATATGGGCATACAGTGTCTTCAGAAAATATTCACATCCCTTGACTTTTTCCATATTTTGTTGTGTTAGAGCATGAATTTAATGTAGATTGTTTTGTCACTGGCCTACACACAATCCCCATAACGTCACATTGGAATTATGTTTTTAGAAATTTGTACAAATTAATAAAAAATAAAAATGGAAATGTCTTGAGTCAATAAGTATTCTACCCCTTTGTTATGGCAAGCCTAAATAAGTTCAGGAGTAAAATGTCCTAAAAAAGTCACATCAAAAATTGCATGTGTGCAATAATAGTGTTTAACATGATTTGTGAATGACTACCACATCTCCGTACCCCACACATACAATTATCAGTAAGGTCCTGTTGTAACGGCTGTCTTCGTCGTCAGATGAAACAGAGAAGTCATCGTCGGAAAAGGTGGACCAATACGCAGCGGAGTGAGTGTTCATATTCAATATTTAATTAATAGAAACACTTTAAACAAAACACGAAAAATGAACGACAGCCTACAGTTCTGCTAGGTACAAAACTATACAGAAACAATTACCCACAAAACCCATAGGAAAAACATGCTCCTTATGTGTGACTCCCAATCAACAACAACGAACTTCAGCTGTGCCTGATTGGGAGCCACACACGGCCCAAAACAAAGAAATACAAAAACCCTAGAAAAAGTACATAGAACGCCCACCCAATGTAACACCCAGGCCTAACCAAAATAAAGAACAAAGACCCCTCTCTATGGCCAGGGCGTTACAGTACCCCCCCCCCCCAAGGTGCGGACTCCGGCCGCAAAACCTGACACTGAAGGGGAGGGTCCGGGTGGGCCTTCTTACGTCGGCGGCTCAGGTGCGGGACGTGGCCTCTGTTCCACCCTTGGCGTTGCCCTCTTAGGTGGCGCACCTGGCCATGCCAAAGGTCTGGTGGGCGACCCTGACTGCGCCCGGCTGGCGGGCGCCGATGGCTGCGCCCGGCTGGCGGGTGGTGATGGCTGCGCCCGGCTGGCGGGCGGCGATAGCTGCGCCCGGCTGGCGTGCGACCCTGGTTGCGCCCGGCTGGCGGGCGTCCCTGGCTGCGCGCGGCTGGCGGGCGTCCCTGGCAGCTCCGGCGGCACTGACCCAGGATTCACCAGGCTGGGGAGATATGAAGGAGGCCTGGCCCTGGGCACAGGCACAGGACTCACCAGTCTGGCGGGCGGCTCTGGCGGCTCCGGCGGCTCCGAGCTGGCGGGCGGCTCTGGCGGCTCTGGCCCAGGATTCACCAGGCTGGGGAGACATGAAGGAGGCCTGGCCCTGGGCACAGGCACAGGACTCACCAGTCTGGGGAGACATGAAAGAGGCCTGGCCCTAGGCGTAGGCACAGGACTCACCGGGCTGGCGGGCGGCTCTGACTGCTCTGGACAGGCGGGCGGCTCTGGCGGCTCCGGACAGGCGGGCGGCTCTGGCGGCTCCTGACTGGCGGGCGGCTCTGGCGGCTCCTGACTGGCAGGCGGCTCTGGCAGCTCCTGACTGGCGGGCGGCTCTGACGGCTCCTGACTGGCGGGCAGCTCTGGCGGCTCCGGACTGGCGGGCAGCTCTGGCGGCTCCGGACTGGCGGGCAGCTCTGGCGGCTCCGGACTGGCGAGACCCACTGGAGGCCTAGTCCTGGGAGGTGGCACAGGACGGACCAGGATGGGGAGACCCACTGGAGGCCTGGACCGAGGAGGAGGCACAGGATAAACTGGGCTGTGGGGGAGCACTGGAGTTCTGGTATGTACGCTCGACATGCTTACTCCAGGCTGAATGCCCACTTTGGCCCGGCACGGGCGGAGAGCAGGCATTGGGCGAACTGGACCCACCCAGCGCTCTGGAGACACAGTACGCAACGCCGGCGCAGGATAACCTGGACCGAGGAGGCGCACTGGAGACCAGACGCGCTGAGCTGGCACCATCCGCCCTGGCTCGATGCCTGCACTCGCATGGCACTTGCGGGGGGCTGGTATGTAGTGCACCGGGCTATGCACGCGCACTGGGGACACCGTGCGCTCCACAGCATAACATGGTGTCTTACCAGTACCACGCTGCTTCCGGTAAGGACGGGGAGTTGGCTTAGGTCTACCGCCTGACTCCGCCAATCTCCCCGTGTGCCCCCCCCAAAAAAATGTTTGGGGCTGCCTCTCGTGTCTGCTGCGCTCCCTTTCCTCATACCAGCGCCTCTCAGCTCTCGCCGCCTCGATCTCCCACTGCGGGCGGCGATAATCCCCAGCTTGAGCCCATGGTCCTTTCCCGTCCAGGATTTCCTCCCAAGTCCACGAATCCTGAACGCTCCTCTCCTGGCGCTTCTCCTTCCTCCGCTGCTTGGTCCGTTGTTGGTGGGTAATTCTGTAACGGCTGTCTTCGTTGTCAGATGAAAGAGAGAAGTCATTGTCGGAAAAGGTGGACCAATACGCAGCGGAGTGAGTGTTCATATTCAATATTTAATTAATAGAAACACTTTAAACAAAACACGAAAAATGAACGACAGCCTACAGTTCTGCTAGGTACAAAACTAAACAGAAACAATTACTCACAAAACCCAAAGGAAAAACATGCTCCTTATGTGTGACTCCCAATCAACAACAACGAACTTCAGCTGTGCCTGATTGGGAGCCACACACGGCCCAAAACAAAGAAATACAAAAACCCTAGAAAAACCACATAGAACGCCCACCCAATGTAACACCCTGGCCTAACCAAAATAAAGAACAAAAACCCCTCTCTATGGCCAGGGTGTTACACCTGTAATCGGCCTGTGTGTAGCTGGAGTGGAGGAGTCAGGCGCAAGACAGCAGATATGAGTAAGGAACGTAATTTACTCAAGCAATCAATAAATACAACACAATAAACTAGCCCACAATAACGGACCGTATACATACAAACAATCACTCACAAAAACCATGGGGGAACAGAATTAAATAATGAACAAGTAATTGGGGGATTGAAACCAGGTGTGTAAAACAAAGACAAAACAAATGGAAAATGAAAAGTGGATCGGCGACCGCCGAACGCCGCCCGAACAAGGAGAGGGATCGACTTCGGCGGAAGTCGTGACAGATCCCTCAGTCAAGCAGTGAATTTTAAACACAAATTCAACCACAATGCCTCGTATGGATAAAAATTTTTTAGAAAGGCAGACATTGAATATCCCTTTTTATTTAACTAGGCAAGTCAGTTAAGAACAAATTCTTATTTACAATGACGGACTGCCAATTATATTAATTTGGGGACAGGTCGAAAAGCATTAAGCATTTATGGCAATTTAGCTAGCTAGCTTGCAGTTGCTAGCTAATTTGTCCTATTTAGCTAGCTTGCTGTTGCCAGCTAATTTGTCCTGGGATATAAACGTTGAGTTGTTATTTTACCTGAAATGCACAAGGTCCTCTACTCCAACAATTAATCCACACATAAAATGGTCAACCGAATTGTTTGTAGTCATTTCTCCTCCTTCCAGGCCTTTTCTTCTTTGGACTTTATATGGCGATTGGCATCTATCTTCATAATAGGGTGTATTACCACGACCGACCGACCTCAGTTCATATTTCAATCACCCACGTGGTATAACCAATGAGATGGCACATGGGTATCTGCTTCTATAAACCAATGAGGAGATGGGAGAGGCAGGACTTGCACCGCGTTCAGCGTCACAAATAGAACTAACTTCTATTTTAGCACTTGGCAACGCAGATGCTCAATGACGCGTGCGAGCAGTGTGGGTGCAATTATTGAATAACATGTACATTTATTTTGCAACGCTCGAGCACGCGATGCGAGCGGTGTGGTCAGCATGCAACCATTTCTCCTCCTGTCTCCTTTTTCTTTGTTCTGTTATTAAACAGGTATGTGGTGTACACAAGCACATTGTTTTATAGAAAATGTTAGAGTAGAAAGGGTTACCTGAGTGATACTTGCCTTTTATGTTGAAATTGTAAAGTTTAAATGTGTAAATTTATTGAGTGAAAACTGTTAGCGATCTTGACATTGAGATTACTGGGTTTGCGGCTAAACTAGGATAGCCCATAGAATAACATAAGACAAAATGGCGGCAGTTAAAACTCTGGTATGAATTTATTGATTTATAGCTCCTCTGAGGTAATTTGGGGGTTTCTTATCTACTCCGTTTATATGGTGTAGGCCCTGACATCTCCCCACCCAAGAGTTATATACAGTTGAAGTTGGAAGTTTACATGCACTTAGGTTGGAGTCATTAAAACTTGTTTTTCAACCACTCCACAAAATTCTTGTTAACAAACAATAGTTTTGGCAAGTCGGACAGGGCATCTACTTTGTGAATGACACAAGTAATTTTTCCAACAATTGTTTACAGACAGATTACTTCACTTATACATACACTTTTACATACACTAAGTTGACTGTGCATTTAAACAGCTTGGAAAATTCCAGAAAATGATGTCATGGCTTTAGAAGCTTCTGATAGGCTAATTGACATCATTTGAGTCAATTGGAGGTGTACCTGTGGATGTATTTCAAGGCCTACCTTCAAACTCAGTGCCTCTTTGCTTATCATGATAGGAAAATCAAAAGAAATCAGCCAAGACCTCAGAAAAATAATTTTAGACCTCCACAAGTCAGGTTCATCCTTGGGAGCAATTTCCAAACGCCTGAAGGTACCACGTTCATCTGTAAAAACAATAGTACGCAAGAATAAACACCATGGGACCACACAGCCGTCATACCGCTCAGGAAGGAGACGCATTCCGTCTCCCAGAGATGAACGTACTTTGATGCGAAAAATGCAAATCAATCCCAGAACAACAGCAAAGGTGTAACGATCGTCGTATGAAAGGGACCAAGGCGCAGCTGGTTGAGTGCTCATTTTAACTTTTAATTTAGAACACTGAAACACAAAACAAGAGAATGCACAAACAACTTCCCACAAAAACCACCCCTCTATATAGGACCTTCAATCAGAGGCAACGAGGAACAGCTGCCTCCAATTGAAGGCCAAATCAATAAACTAAACATAGAAATAAATAGACTAGACTGAACATAGAAATACACTAACATAGAACATAGACTAAAACCCCGGAATACTCTAAACAAACACCCCTCGGCATAAACACATATAACAACAAACCCCAAACCACATAAAACAAACACCCCCCTGCCACGTCCTGACCAAAATACAATGACAAATAACCTCTTTACTGGTCAGAACGTGACAAAAGGACCTTGTGAAGATGCTGGAGGAAACAGGTACAAAAATATCTATATCCAGAGTAAAACAAGTCCTATATCGACATAACCTGAAAGGGAAGGAAGAAGCCACTGCTCCAAAACTGCAACAAAAAAGCCAGACTATGGTTTGCAACTGCACATGTGGACAAAGATCGTACTTTTTGGAGAAATGTCCTCTGGTCTGATGAAACAAAAATAGAACTGTTTGGTCATAATGACCATTGTTATGTTTGGAGGAAAAAGGGGGAGGCTTGCAAGCCGAAGAACACCATCCCAACTGTGAAGCACAGGGGTGGCAGCATCATGTTGCGGGGGTGCTTTGCTGCAGGAGGGACTGGTGCACTTCACAAAATAGATGGCATCACGAGGCAGGAAAATTATGTGGATATATTGAAGCAACATTTCAAGACATGAGTCAGGAAGTTAAAGGTTGGTTGCAAATGGGTCTTCCAAATGAACAATGACCCCAAGAATAATACCATAGCTGTGGCAAAATGGCTTAAGGACAACAAAGTCAAGGTATTGGAGTGGCCATCACAAAGTCCTGACCTCAATCCTATAGAAAATTTGTGAGCAGAACTGAAAAAGTGTGTGCGAGCAAGGAGGCGTACAAACCTGACTCAGTTACACCTGCTCTGTCAGGAAGAATGGGCCAAAATTCCTCCAACTTATTATGGGAAGCTTGTGGAAGGCTACCCGAAACGTTTGACCCAAGTTAAACAATTTAAAAGCAATGCGACCAAATACTAAATTGAGTGTATGTAAACTTCTGAGCCACTGTGAATGTGATGAAAGAAATAAAAGCTAAATAAATAATTCTCTCCACTATTATTCTGACATTTCACATTCTTAAAATAAAGTGGTGATCCTAACTGACCTAAGACAGGGAATTTTTACTAGGATTAAATGTCAGGAATTGTGAAAAACTGAGTTTAAATGTATTTGGCTAAGGTGTATGTAAACTTCCGACTTCAACTGTATTGTTAACATGTATTGTGACATATAAGGCACATATGTAATAAACATTTTAATACTATGTGTCACATATATGTACATATTATATACAGTGCGTTTGGAAAGTACTCAGACCCCTTGAATTTTTCCACATTTTCTTACGTTACAGCCTTATTCTGAAATGGATTAAGTACATTTTCCCCCTCATCCATCTACACACAATATGCCATAATGACAAAGTGAAAACAGTTTTTTTTTAATTTTAGAAAATGTATATTAAAAACTCAACAGAAATACCTTATTTACATAAGTATTCATACCCTTTTCTATGAGACTCGAAATTGAGCTCAGGTGCATCCTGTTTCCATTGATCATCTTTGAGATGTTTCTACAACTTGATTGGAGTCCACCTGTGGTAAATTCAATTGATTGGACATGATTTGGAAAGGCACACACCTGTCTATATAAGGTCCCACAGTTGTATTTTTATTTGAAGCTACTCTTCCTGGCGTGTATGCATGTGTCTGTGCCTATGTTTGTGTTGCTTCACAGTCCCTGCTGTTCCATGAAATGTATTTGACAGTACATGTCAGAGCAAAAACCCAGCCATGAGGTCGATGGAATTGTCCGTATAGCTCAGAGACAGGATTGTGTCGAGGCACAGATCTGGGGAAGTGTACCAAAAAATGTCTGCAGCATTGAAGATCCCCAAGAACACAGTGGCCTCCATCATTAATAAATGGAAGATGTTTGGAACCACCAAGACTCTTCCTATAGCTGGCCGCCCGGCCAAACTGAGCAATCGGGGGAGAAGGGCCTTGGTCAGGGAGGTGACCAAGAACCCGATGGTCACTCTGACATAGCTTCAGAGTTCTTCTGTGGAGATGGAAGAACCTTCCAGAAGGACAACCATCTCTGCAGCACTCCACCAAGCAGGCCTTTATGGTAGAGTGGCCAGACAGAAGCCACTCCTCAGTAAAAGGCACGACAGCCCTCTTGGGGGACTCTCAGACCATGGGAAACAAGATGCTCTAGTCTGATGAAACCAAGATTGAACTCTTTGGCCTGAATTTGATTAGATTTGAATGCCAAGCGTCACGTCTGGAGAAAACCTGGCACCATCATGGTGAAGCAGGGTGGTGGCAGCATCATGCTGTGGGATGTTTTTCAGCGGCAGGGACTGGGAGACTAGTCAGGATTGAGAGAAAGATGAACAGAGAAAAGTACAGAAAGATCCTTGATGAAAACCTGCTCCAGAGCGCTCAGGACCTCAGACTGAGGTGAAGGTTCACTTTCCAACAGGACAACAACCCTAAGCACACAGCCAAGACAACGCAGGAATGGCTTCGGGACAAGTCTCAATGTCCTTGAATGGCCCAGCCAGAGTCAGGACTTGAACCCGATCAAACATCTCTGGAAAGACCTGAAAATAGCTGTGCAGCAATGCTCCCCATCCAACCTGACAGAGCTTGAGAGGATCTGCAGAGATGAATGGAAGAAACTCCCCAAATACAGGTATGCCAAGCTTGTAGCGTCATACTCAAGACTCGATCGCTGCCAAAGGTGAAGTACTGAGTAAAGGGTCTGAATACTTATGTAAATGTGATATTTACATTTTTTTTGCAAAAATATCTAAAAACTCGTTTTTGCTTTGTCATATGGGGTATTGTGTGTAGATTGATGAGTGAAAAAAACGATTTATTCCATTTTCATCTCCAATCCAAAGTTAAATCTAGAATTGGCTTCCTATTTCGCAACAAAGCATCCTTCACTCATGCCGCCAAACATACCCTCGTAAAACTGGCCATCTTACCGATCTTTGGCGATGTCATTTACAAAATAGCCTCCAACACCCTACTCAACAAATTGGATGCAGTCTATCACAGTGCCATCCGTTTTGTCACCAAAGCCCCATATACTACCCACCACTGCGACGTGAACGCTCTCGTTGGCTGGCCCTCGCTTCATACTCATCGCCAAACCCACTGGCTCCAGGTCATCTACAAGACCCTGCTAGGTAAAGTCCCGCCTTACCTCTGCTCGCTGGTCACCATAGCTGCACCCACCCGTAGCACACGTTCCAGCAGGTATATCTCACTTGTCACCCCCAAAGCCAATTCCTCCTTTGGCCGCCTCTCCTTCCAGTTCTCTGCTGCCAATGACTGGAACGAACTACAAAAATCTCTGAAACTGGAAACACTTATCTCCCTCACTAGCTTTAAGCACCAGCTGTCAGAGCAGCTCACAGATCACTGCACCTGTACATAGCCCATCTATAAATAGCCCAAACAACTACCGCTTCCCCTACTGTATTTATTTATTTAGCTCCTTTGCACCCCAGTATTTCTACTTTGCACACTCATCTACTGTCAAATCTACCATTCCAGTGTTTTAATTGCTATATTGTATTTACTTCGCCACCATGGCCTATTTATTGCCTTTACCTCCCTTATCTCACCTCATTTGCTCACATTGTATATAGACTTATTTTTCTACTGTATTATTGACTGTATGTTTGTTTTACTCCATGTGTAACTCTGTGTTGTTATATGTGTTGAACTGCTTTGCTTTATCTTGGCCAGGTCGCAGTTGTAAATGAGAACTTGTTCTCAACTGGCCTACCTGGTTAAATAAAGGTGAAAGAAAATAAATAAATAAATAAATAAATACAATTTTAGAATAAGGCTGTAACGTAGCAAAATTTAGAAAAAGTCAAGGGGTCTGAATACTTTCCAAATGCACTGTAAGTGTATATAAGGTATAAATATATATCACATATGAAAACGGCCAAATCTTGTATATGTATCCACATTTGAGTAAGTAATATACATACACTCAGCGGCCAGTTTATTAAGTACACCACCAGGCATTCACTTCCTGTGCGATGGAACGTTAGAATGGGCAAAACGAGTGATCTAAGCGACTTTGAGGTATGATCGTCGGTGCCAGATGCACCGGTTCCAATATCTCAGAACAGGCCGGCCTCCTGGGATTTTCATGCACGACTGTCTAGGGTTTACAGAGAATGGTGCGACAAACAAAAAACATCAGTCAGCGGCAGTCCTGTGGGTGAAAACAGCTCGTTAATGAGAGGTCGAAGGAGAATGGCAAAAATCGTGCAAGCTAACAGGCGGGCCACAAACAGGCAAATAACGGCACAGTACAACAGTGGTGTGCAGAAAGGTTTCTCAGAACACACAAATCATTGCTCCTGGTCACAGATGGGCTTTTGCAGCAAATGACCACATCGGGTTCAATTCCTATCAGCTAAAAACAAGACGAAGCAGTACCAGTGGGCACACAATCACAAACACTGGACAATTGAGGAGTGAAAAAGCATTGCCTGGTCCAACAAATCCCGGTTCCTGTTGTGTCATGCTGATGATAGAGTCAGGATTTGTCGTAAGCAGCATGAGTCCATGGCCCCATCCTGCCTGTTGTCAACAGTACAGGCTGGTGGTGGTGGTGTAATGGTGTGGGGAATGTTTTCCTGGCACACGTTAGGTCCCTTGATACCAATTGCGTAACGTTTCCATGCCCAAAAGAATTCAGGCTGTTCTGGAGGCAAAGGGTTGTCCTAATAAACTGTCAACTGAGTGTATTGCCATATATTACTCTTCCCTATGGGCAGGTCATTGCTAAACCATGTTGAGTGATGTCCAATTATCAGATCTGATACAAAAAAGATACTTTGAGTCAGCTCTTAAAGATGAGGAAATGTTTGCCAATAGAACTTAGCAATTTATTACACATCAGTAATTACATGATTTCTCCGCACATATAGAACAATAGGCAACATGACAACACAGGGTTGGTGAAAAACAATTAGGAACAATCAAACACTGTAAGAAAATGACAATCACATCAAATCAAAGTACTATATACAAAATATATTACAGTCAATTACACACATAGCACGATGTAAAAAAAAAAGATCAGAAAGAGGCTTGGCTGAGCAGTGTTCCCACAAACTAAGTTCTTTAAACAGAACCATCATGTGGTATATTAGGTCCAAAACAGCCAGCTAATACTTTGGTAAAAATGTGAAAAATATTTGGCCAAGATGTGATCAGATGTATCCCCGGTGGGTGGTATGAGGCATGGAGAGTGGTCTAGGCTTCTCCAGAGTGCTTTCTAAGAGACCTACAGATGTAGGATCTTAATTTGAGACAGTTTGCTACAGCAGTAAAATAATCCTGCAGCAACAGGAAATGTGAATTATTATGTGGATTATAATAAATTGACATTTTTGTAGGGGTTCATCCATTTCATTCATTAGGGAAAGTTAAGTCTGAAATTTCAAAGTGGAAATTACAAACTTTAGAAGCCTTTTTAAAACTGAAATACTCTACAAGTTTGCATTTCCTGCTTTGCAGTAAAATTCTCATCAATAACAGAGTGATCAAATTAAGATCTTACATCTGTAAACCCACCCTGGACTTTTTCTAGAGAGCAGAGAGTCTTCTACTTGAGAGTGAGTACACAGGAAATGTGTTGTGGTTCCAGGGGGTTCTGTTAGAGCTGGTCACAGCTCAGTGCCAGGGTGATGTCACAGTGATGTCATATCCTCTCTCAGAACCAAACAGTATTGACTTTGTCCTGATCCAGACCTGACGAGAGCGTGAGAGAGCACAACATCAACTTTTAGATTAAACAAAAACGTAGCATGCATGTAGACATCAGTGGAGGCTCCTCAGTGAATTTCATAAAAATAAAAATAGCAAAATATTTTAAAAGTTATCCCTTTTAGATAAAACTATACTAAATATATTCACGTCACCAAATAATTGTTTTGCAATGAAGGTCTACAGTAGCCTCAACAGCACTCTGTAGGGTAGCATAATGGTGTAGCCGGAGAACAGCTAGCTTCCGTCCTCCTCTGGGTACATTGACTTCAATAAAAAAACGTAGGAGTCTCATGGTTCTCACCCACTTCCATAGACTTATACAGTAATTATGACAACTTCCAGAGAACGTCCTCCAATCAGAGCTCTTGCAGCATGAACTGACATGTTGTCCACCCAATTAAAGGATCAGAGAATGAATCTAGTTCATAAAGCATAAGCTACAGCTAGCTAGCACCGCAGTGCATAATATGTGGTGAGTAGTTGACAAATAGAGAAAAAGACAATAGTTGAACAGTTTTGAACAAATTAATTTGAAAAATTAAGGAGAAGCAAGAGAACCAGAGAGAGAGATATTTAGTAATTTATTTTCACTTTCACATTCACTTAGCTAGCAAATGCAAACAGAGGGATGCTATTTTAGCTAGCTGGCTATTCCCATCTAGCACAACACTGGAACTCTTCCAATTCAAGGTAAGCTTTTGGTTTTACAAATATATTGCCACCAGTGTAACTACTAAACTGCTTATTCAACTGCTTACCGACTGCACACTGTAACGTTACTGCATGATTGTAGCAGGTTTACTAAAATGTTAGTTATATTAGCTATGTTGACTATGATGTTACTTTGGCTAATATGGTGACAACGATGTAGGCTGTGTGTAGCGGTTATGATTTGGCTTGGAAAGGGTTTTCACCTGGACACATTCAGCTGATGTGCATTGAAGTCCTCAAGTGAAGGGAAAGGGTGAGAGGAGAAGAGTGCATAGATGCGAGAAGGAATACAACATGGCGGCTATGAAAGTGAACTGTGTTTACATGTTATCAGGGGTGTATTCATTTCACAGATTCTGTTGTAAACATTTCTTAAACAGAAGCAAACGGAACGGAATGTACAACTGTTGGATTAATGATTACATACTAGATCAGATAGATGCAGGCAAGAGTGTGCAAGGCAGTATTGAATGTGTCTGTCCATGTGTCACTGTCACCTCAATTTTCTCTTAACCTGTGTGCACCTACGTTAAAAAAACGTTCATTCATAGGCTAGGTTGTAGCAGCCTCATGAAGGGTGTAGGAAAAATTCAAGTATCATGTAGTAGCCTAAACCTATCGATGTTACATCGAACTGTGTGAATGGAATATGAATGACAGTCATTCAATATGCTGTAATAAAAAAAGGCCATGCGCATGAACAAAAAATATCCTCCCTCATCTTAAATGGCACTGACCGCCACAGGTAGACATACAAGAGAGAGAGTGCATGTGTGTGTGTGTGTGTATGTGTGCTCCAGGTCCGAGGCTTACCTGAGTCGTAGATATCCAAAGGTGTGTGTAGAGTTGCGGGCCAGGCTGAGGGGGTCAGGGTGGGGAGGTTGGGGCTGGCCTGCTCCACCTCTATCTTCACACCACTGTGTATCCCTGGGCTCTGGCTGCTGTGTGTGTTACTGTGTGTGCTGTGTCCAGCAGGGCTGTGGGCTAGGGGACTCTGAGTCTTCACACCAGGTAGGAGCAGAGGGCTGAACCTGGGGTCTAGGCCTGGGCCATGGGACAGGTGGGGATGTATGACCGGGTGGGTGTGGTGGGGGTGCATGTGTGTGTGAGGGTGTGTGTGTGTGTAGATATTGTGGGCGTGTGTGTAGCTGGCGGAGGTCTGAGGGTTGCAGCTGTAGGCCCAGGGGTCTGGGAGAGAGGCTGTAGGAGGGAGGCTGGGCTGAGGCAAAACGTGGCCTGTCCACAGAGCACTGTCTGGGGCATGGAAGGCTGCTGGGCTGGGGGAGAAGTCTGGGTGGACGGAGAGACAGGGGCTGGTCTGGGACGGGTAACCTCCACCCCAAAGAGAGGAGGACAGGGAACCACACTGGGCCTCCGAGAGAGATACACTGTCTGTGAGAGAGAGAGGGAGATCATTTGTATGAGAAGAGGTTGTTATGGACACAAGTTTCTACCATGTAATTGTATTAATTCTAGATAAAAAGAAACAGTACAATGTAAATTTACAGTAAATTACTGGCAGCACAGAAGCCAGTAAATTACTGTAGATTTACAGGAAATGTACTGTAACAAATGTACAGCATATTACTGGAACACCTGACTATAGTAACATGCTGTATTTCTAGAATTGACAGTGCATTACTGGAAGAACTGTGGTTAGTATACTGTAGCAGACTTACAGCGCAGGTAGCTATCTCTTTACTTGCTGTGACTGTGGTTAGTATACTGTTGCAGACTTACAGTGCAGGTAGCTATCTCTTTACTTGCTGTGACTGTGGTTAGTATACTGTTGTAGACTTACAGTGCAGGTAGCTATCTCTACTTGCTGTGACTGTGGTTAGTATACTGTAGCAGACTTACAGTGCAGGTAGCTATCTCTTTACTTGCAGTGACTGTGGTTAGTATACTGTAGCAGACTTACAGCGCAGGTAGCTATCTCTTTACTTGCAGTGACTGTGGTTAGTATACTGTAGCAGACTTACAGCGCAGGTAGCTATCTCTTTACTTGCTGTGACTGTGGTTAGTATACTGTAGCAGACTTACAGTGCAGGTAGCTATCTCTTTACTTGCTGTGACTGTGGTTAGTATACTGTAGCAGACTTACAGTGCAGGTAGCTATCTCTTTACTTGCTGTGACTATGGTTAGTATACTGTAGCAGACTTACAGTGCAGGTAGCTATCTCTTTACTTGCTGCGACTGTGGTTAGTATACTGTAGCAGACTTACAGCGCAGGTAGCTATCTCTTTACTTGCAGTGACTGTGGTTAGCATACTGTAGCAGACTTACAGCGCAGGTAGCTATCTCTTTACTTGCTGCGACTGTGGTTAGTATACTGTAGCAGACTTACAATGCAGGTAGCTATCTCTTTACTTGCTGTGACTGTGGTTAGTATACTGTAGCAGACTTACAGCGCAGGTAGCTATCTCTTTACTTGCTGTGACTGTGGTTAGTATACTGTAGCAGACTTACAGTGCAGGTAGCTATCTCTTTACTTGCAGTGACTGTGGTTAGTATACTGTAGCAGACTTACAGTGCAGGTAGCTATCTCTTTACTTGCAGTGACTGTGGTTAGTATACTGTAGCAGACTTACAGTGCAGGTAGCTATCTCTTTACTTGCAGTGACTGTGGTTAGTATACTGTAGCAGACTTACAGTGCAGGTAGCTATCTCTTTACTTGCAGTGACTGTGGTTAGTATACTGTAGCAGACTTACAGTGCAGGTAGCTATCTCTTTACTTGCAGTGACTGTGGTATATTCTTATTAACCCTCATTTTAATACACTGACTGTAAGTCGCTCTGGTTAAGAGCGTCTGCTAGATGACCAAAATGTAAATGTAAAAATGAACACTTGCTAGGCACACTGCTTGGTATTATTATAATGACCTCCACCCCTAAACAAGGCCATGTTATCAGAATAATACCCAGCAGTGTGCTTTGCAAATGTAAATGTTTAACATTTACAGTTTGGTCACTTAGCAGATGCACTTGTCCAGAGTGACTTACAGTCAGTGCATTCATCTAACATTGATTAAAAGATACACATATCACAGTCATGGCAGGTAAACCATTTCTGTAACCATTACTGGGAATGTTGTTGCTGTTAAGGATACATTGGTCTTCAAAATATCCTGGATTTGTAACAAAATAACTTCTGGAAATAACTTTGCCCATCTTTGACTAGTGTAAAGTGTAATACGGTCATTTTCACAGTAATGTGCCATTAGCTTACTGTGACTTAAAGGAAAATGCAGCGCAATGATGCACTACAATACTGTAAAATTAGCCCACTACACTGTAACAAAGGAAATCCTACTGTAAATGCTACTGTAACCAGTTTTTTACTGTAATTACTAGTGATGCGGAAACAAAGCTTCCTTTCCAGGCAATTGTGTTGAAAAAAGGTTTATTAATCAGCGTGTCATTATTCATTCACAATGCGCATTAGTGACATCTGCGGGTCAGCAATAAATAGCAACGTGTGATTATCAGCTAGGTTTTCTTCCCTCTACTGATTTCATCAAAACTCTGTAGCGCAGCAGTAAGTCGTTAGCTTTAATGGATTGCCAGGTTTGCATCTTACATCATGCTTCCCTTTTTTGCCAACAAGTTTACTATTTTTCTAAAATGGATTCTATGGCATTATTTAGGATGCTTAAGACAGCTTATACCATTTATTTATATTTTTTATTGAACCTTTATTTCACTAGGCAAGTCAGTTAAGAATAAATTCTTATTTACCCTCCCTGGGCAAGGTGGGGCGCTTGCGTCCCACCCTAGTCAACAGCCAGTGGAATCGCGTGGCGCGAAATACAAATACCTCATAAATGCTATAACTTCAATTTCTCAAACATATGACTATTTTACACCATTTTAAAGACAAGACTCTCGTTAATCTAACCACACTGTCCGATTTCAAAAAGGCTTTACAGTGAAAGCAAAACATTAGATTATGTCAGGAGAGTACCCTGCCAAAAATAATCACGCAGCCATTTTCAAAGCAAGCCTATATGTCACAAAAACCAAAACCACAGCTAAATGCAGCACTAACCTTGGATGATCTTCATCAGATGACACTCCTAGGACATTATGTTATACAATACATGCATGTTTTGTTCAATCAAGTTCATATTTATATCAAAAAACAGCTTTTAACATTAGCATGTGATGTTCAGAACTAGCATACCCACCGCAAACTTCCAGTGAATTTACTTAATTACTCACGATTAACTTTCACAAAATACATAACAATTATAGATACAGAACTCCTTTATGCAATCGCGGTGTCAGATTTTAAAATAGCTTTCGGCGAAAGCACATTTTGCAATATTCTGAGTAGATTGCCCGGCCATCACGGCTAGCTAATTTGACACCCACCAAGTTTGGCCCTCACCAAACTCAGATTTACTATAAGAAAAATTGGATTACCTTTGCTGTTCTTCATCAGAATGCACTCCCAGGACTTCTACTTCAACAACAAATGTTGTTTTGGTTCGAAATAATCCATAGTTATATTGAAATAGCTCCGTTTTGTTCATGCGTTCAGGTAACTATCCGAAGGGTGACGCGCGAGCGCATTTCGTGACAAAAAAATTCAAAATATTCCATTACCGTACTTCGAAGCTTGTCAAACGCTGTTTAAAATCATTTTTTTATGCGATTTTTCTCGTAAAATAGCTATAATATTCCAACCGGGCGACGTTGTATTTGTTCAAAGAGAGAAAGAAAAACATGGAGAATTCACATGAATGCACATCTCCAGTGTCACTGTTCTCAGCTTGACCACTCACAAAAACTCCTGCTGTTTTTCGCCCAGAGACTGGAGAGACGTCATTCCACTTTCTGGCGCCTTCTGAGAGCCAATGGAAGCCTTAGAAAATGTCACGTTACAGCAGAGATGCTGTATTTTTGATAGAGATGCCACAGAAGGAGAACAAATTGTCAGACAGGGCATTTCCTGTATGGAATCTTCTCAGGTTTTGGCCTGCCATATGAGTTCTGTTATACTCACAGACACCATTCAAACAGTTTTAGAAACTTTAGAGTGTTTTCTATCCAAATCTACTAATTATATGCATATTCTCGTTTCTGGGCAAGAGTAGTAACCAGTTTAAATCGGGTACATTTTTTATCCGGCCGTGCAAATACTGCCCCCTAGCCCCAACAGGTTTTTAAGAACAAATTCTTATTTACAATGACGGCCTACCAAATGGAAAAAGGCCTCCTGCGGGAAGGGGGCCTGGGATTAAAAATAAATACCATAAAAATATAGGACAAAACACACATGGCAACAAGAGAGACAACACTACATAAAGAGAGACCTAAGACAACAACATGGCAAGACAGCAGCACATGACAACACAGAATGGTAGCAGCACAACATGGTAGCAGAACAACATGGTAGCAGAACAACATGGTAGAAGAACAACATGGTAGAAGAACAACATGGTAGCAGCACAACATCGTAGCAGCACAACATGGTAACAGCACAAAACATGGTAGCAGAACAACATGGTAGCAGAATAACATGGTAGCAGCACAACATCGTAGCAGCACAACATCGTAGCAGCACAACATGGTGCAGCACAACATGGTGCAGCACAAAACATGGTACAAACATTATTGGGCACAGACAACAGCACAAAGCAGACACAACTGTCAGTAAGAGTGAAAAAGCATGTCATCGAACGAAGCGTCAGACGTCATTGATGACGTACTTCTGATAAAGTGATACACGCATTGGCACACTGCTTCGAAGTTAGCTGCTTAGCCATTTTGACACATGCCTCGGAGCTCCAATATCAAACGTAACATCACTAGTAACTACATGGGATTAGTGCAAGCAGGTTGGCTGCTAGCTAGTTGTAAATTACAGCATACCAGTGACTATTTGGTGTTTTATTTCACTTACACTTGTAGAGGCCTTAACAAAGGCTTCTAAACTGGCAGTGACTACAGGGTGAAACAGATCAAAAGGACATGACTAAACACTCAACCATGAAAAGTTTGAGACATGCATGCCGCTCTGATCTTTCCCCTATATACATTTAATTGTTAGGAAACTACTACCACATTTCACTTAAATTGTTACAGCACTTTCACTAACAGGTGCAACAAGTATAGCCTCAAATGTGTTTATGAGTCACAACAATACCATGCACCCACAAAATGTTTTGGCACTCCAAAATTACAGTATGGTACTGTGTTCTGTGGGGGTGGAACTAAATTATGTAAATTACTGGTAGCACAGAAACCAGTAAATTACTGTAGATTTACAAGACAAAATTAAAAAGAAATACGGTATGGTACTGTATTCTGTGGGGTACAGCATTCTCACTAAGGGGTGCAACAAATATAGCCTCTTACAAGGCATGCCTTGAAATATGTTAATGAGCCATACATTATTTTGCCACCCACAACATTTCCCCACTATGCAGCATAACTCAGTATTCTGCTGTAAATATACAGCAGAACAGGTAATGCAGTATTTATTGTAAAATTGCATTGCTCTTTACAGTACTGTACTGTGATATAGAATTACATTATCAAACTGTAAAAGTTTTGCTGTAAATGTACAGCAATTTGTTACAGTGAAAGATAATACACCTATATGAATAAGACTGTATTCAGATGACATAATTCAAACTATGAGTAATGATATGAAAGTCCTGTGTGTTCCTACCTTTCCACAGTCCAACTGAGGCAGAGGTGTGCATGGGGGTGGTCCTAGAACTCTTGTTCTCTCCAGTGAAGGCACTGGTTTGGCTCAGAGCCCTAGAGAAATGTTCATCCACCACATCCCCAATGTCACCATGGAAATAGGTGAACAGGACACACCTGGAGCTCAGGTACTCTGCCTCAGCAGGCTGGCTGTCCTTCCCAGTACCCCCACAGCCCCTCAGCCCAGAACCCTCCAGGCCCCATTGGACCCACTGCTCCCCAGCCAGTCTCCCCCCTCCTCCCCCACGCTGCTGTTGCTGTCTCCCCCCTGGACACTGCTGCTCTTCGCTGTCCTGCTGCATCCTGCTGTACACACCCAGCTTCTTCTACAGAGAGTGAAAGAGAGAAAGAGAGAGAGCCAGAGAGATACGGTTAAAGTACGAAAAATTAATCTCAAAGGCAGTGGCGGTTCTAGACCATTTCAACTGGGGGGGCCAAGCTGGGGCCAGTTGTACTGTTAGAGGGGCCAGTTACATTAGATGTTATTGTTGTCATATCGTTTTATTCACTGCATTACAGGCATTAGCAGGAAAAAGACCATGTTCATAATCATCATTGTTGCCACTGTCTAATAACGGATGTAAGATAGCAAAAATGAGTTATGTAAAAATTATTTCATACTCCACATTTAGGGGAGCCACAAGGGGGTCCAAAATTGTTGTCACAGGGGCACTGCACCCCCCCATGAGAGCACCATCTGTCTGTCTATTTTGCGCCACAACGATCAAAGCCACATGATTAAACGTGTATGCAACACACGCTGAACAAAATAGCCTACATCAATGCCCTTGTTAAAAGTCATACAATCCGTTACAAACTTCAATTCTCTATGACCTCCATTTTAAAGGAAAACGAATCATCTTTACAGACCGAAGTTTATTCAGGAAGTTGTAGGATGTTCCTCAGCGTGTGTTCTGGTGAAAGTATGTCAACTATGAAAATGCTCGTGGCCGTTCCAAAAGAACCATCATCATCATCATCATTCCTGAGAGACAGTGACGAGTTGTCATTACACCCTTCTGACGGAACGAGGAGATTAATCATCCTAGTCATTATACATGACCTGCTCTAAATACACGGCGAGAAATGACCGCTTCAACTGTTCCAATTGTAACTTTATGAGTTCTGTGGTACAAAGGAGTCAGGACTTTTCGCTGTGAACTGACATCTGCGGCGGGCCAAAACATTCAGCACAGAGTGTATTCGTGCCTAAAGCACCGTGACAATTATTGGAACACTAAAACAGCCTACTATTTAAAAACAAACAAATATTACAAACTATTTTTGTGCAGTGTGTCTGGACACCCACCTGCTGCTGCTGCTGGTGATGATGGTAGTATGCCGCGTTGTAGGCTGCTGCCGCTGCTGCTGAAGACGCAGGGAGATAGTGAGCTCCATAACTCTGGTAAAACATCACATCTAGACAACTCATGGCTGAGACGGGGCTGTCAGGAGCTCAGAGAGAAACACAGCCTGGATCAGCGCTCATCAAACGGATGTAATCCTCACATCCACGGCTGCCTCCATATAAACCATGACTGTGACAATAGGCATGCTGTCGGTGAAAGGATCTGTTTGCATAAAGACAATACCGAATCACTAGGACCAACACCTCATACTGTGCCAAACCAAACCCAAGTGAAAGTGAACAAAAGGTACCGGACAAACTCCACTTGGCCAAGTTATTAGACGCTACACTGATTGGAGAAAAGTTTTAACGGTACTGTATATGGAGGGAGAGGAGGGATAGGACTCTGCGTGCACACGCCCATGAAACTCATACACGCGGCTCGAAGTAGAGTGTAGCATGATGAGTGTAGCTGCCACTTGAAGATTCATTCAATCAATCAATCAATCAATCACAATAATCAATAAATCCCGTTTTACATCAGCAGTTGTCACAACGTGCTCTACAGATACCAAGCATAAAACCTCAAGACTTAGCCTCGAAGTTCAGTGAATTGTAATTGTAAGCATCTTCAGATAAGTGAATGTAAATATTCAGCATTGTGTCATAGACTATCTTTCATTGTATGTTGTCATGTTAACCCATCGAGTGTAGTCTATCCATTGAGTGTAGTCTATCCATTGAGTGTAGTCTATCCATTGAGTGTAGTCTACTCATTGAGTGTAGTCTACTCATTGAGTGTAGTCTATCCATTGAGTGTAGTCTATCCATTGAGTGTAGTCTACTCATTGAGTGTAGTCTACTCATTGAGTGTAGTCTACTCATTGAGTGTAGTCTATCCATTGAGTGTAGTCTACTCATTGAGTGTAGTCTATCCATTGAGTGTAGTCTACTCATTGAGTGTAGTCTACTCATTGAGTGTAGTCTACTCATTGAGTGTAGTCTATCCATTGAGTGTAGTCTATCCATTGAGTGTAGTGAACTCATTGAGTGTAGTCTACTCATTGAGTGTAGTCTATCCATTGAGTGTAGTCTATCCATTGAGTGTAGTCTACTCATTGAGTGTAGTCTACTCATTGAGTGTAGTCTATCCATTGAGTGTAGTGAACTCATTGAGTGTAGTCTACTCATTGAGTGTAGTCTATCCATTGAGTGTAGTCTATCCATTGAGTGTAGTCTACTCATTGAGTGTAGTCTACTCATTGAGTGTAGTCTATCCATTGAGTGTAGTCTACTCATTGAGTGTAGTCTATCCATTGAGTGTAGTCTATCCATTGAGTGTAGTCTATCCATTGAGTGTAGTCTATCCATTGAGTGTAGTCTTATCTGTTTGGAGAATTCCATATACTAACCTAGAGTAGAACATTTGGCATAGTTTTCCAGTAAACTTGGCAGGTTCTGACATGACACCAAAAAAGGGAGAAAAAAGAAAGTGGCAGGTTAGGCAGGTTAAATTCTGTAACAGAGGCATGTCAACATTATTATGTACTTATTTAACTGTATTCATACTTCACTGAATAAACCAGTGGAACTAACGAACTGAACCACACTGACTGACTGCATTCACCTGACTAGGATATTCTCTTCCCAATTCCAAATCAAAAGATTTTGAATAGGAATCAGGAATACATTGCTTTTCCACACACCCACTCCTCTTAGATCTACAATAAGAACCAGTGTGAAGGGGCCAGGGTTTGGTTTGGAACATGTCCCTTAGCTGTCTTTGGTCCTTTGACTAGTGAGGAACTCAGTGGAAGATGTCAATGAGTGATCTGCTTCCACCTGCTGGTGACATCACAGAGATCACTGCTCTCAGACTGACAGAGGTCTCACCATAGAATTACGCCAAAGAATTACATATAATTGAATAATTGAATAGGATCTCTGTGGGTCTCACCACTCCTCTCTGACCCTGAGTAAACCTTGTGTTTCTCACATGGCTGGTGCTTCTGTCTCAGGCTCCCAGCTATAGACCTGAATAAAGATTGTAAATGGTCCTGGCCTGTGATTTCAGCTCAAACTCTGTAGATGGTGTGTCCGTGTCAGTTTTTGTAGAGCATAGACAGCTGTTCTTGAGAGGCATGTGCAGAGGAGAGGAGATGAGAGGGGAAGAGAGAAGAGACAGGCGGGGCGGAGAGGGGGGAAGAGGAGATGAGGGGAGGAGATGAAAGGGGAGGAGAGGATAGGAGAGCGGAGGGGGGAGGGGAGGGAAGAGGAGATGGGAGGAGAGGAGATGAGAGGGGAAGAGAGGATAGGATAGGAGCGGGGAAGAGAATGGAGGAGATGGGAGGGGAAGGGAAGGGAAGGGAGGGGAAGGGAGGGGAAGAGAGCAGAGGCTGTAAACAACAGAAGTGCTGCTGAGGATGATGGTGATGATGATGACGGTTATTATGAGGATATTTTTAGGAGAAGAGAGGTGAGCCTGCAGAGCACATTCAGGTGCTGCCTGGTCTGGTTCAGACCCTCAGTGTAGAGGAGAGCAAGATAATGAGAGGACTACAGATAACAGAGAGATGGCTGAGTTCGCTGAGTCCACTTGTCTCTCAAGTGAGTTCCATGATGAAGCCTGACGTCCCACGCTGCTGTTCATACACGCTGGAGGAGCAGCTGCCCTACACACACACATATACGCACACACAGAGAAATGACGCGCACGCACGCACACACTCTCAGGGGTGAAGATATCAGTGTGTATATCCCGAGGGGCTCATTCGCACTGCTCATCTCATTACAGGACTCCATGTAAAGGGTCTACATTTTCCTAATACTGCTGTTTTATAATGTGATACTCTTACTTATGTATGCAATGTATAAATGAATGCGATCTTGATATTATTTTATTATTGATATCAGTGTGTGTTGTTTTGCCCCAGTTTTAGAAAAAGGGGTCACACGTCTGAGATGTAGGAACATCATATCCTGTGTCTGTATTATTGACTATAAGAGCTATACAGGTTATGGGGCAAAGCTATATCACTCTCCCTATTTTCTCTTTTTTTCTCTTTATCTCGTTCTCTCTTGCTCTCTCTCTAGCTCTCTCCATCTCTATTTCACATACACAGTTAGTATGCCACATTGTGCATTTGACATTTGATCCAATCTGACAGGGCGGTAGTTAGAAAAGACAATATGGTGGTTATATTATTGATTTCCTGATTCAGCCCTATTCCCTGTAGCTGTCAGATATGATGATGCTGTGTGAGGGGCTGAGGCTGAGACTGGGGGTAACTGTTCCATTCACTTTGATGATGCCGCACGCTGCAGATGGAAGCTGAATTATTCAGTCTTGGTTTGATGATGTGTTAGGCCTGGAACTGTGGCAGAGTCAGGTTTTGATGATGTGTCGTTGGGCTGTGGAAGTGAGGCAGTGACACACACACACACACACACACACACACACACACACACACACACACACACACACACACACACACAGAGCTAAAGACCCCACACAGATGCTTCAGTCCTCAGGGTCTCTCACTAAACACATTTCTCTCAGGGTCTCAGTCACATCTGGAGGTGCAACTCTCTCCTATCCTATCCTCTCTTCTCCTTTCTCTCCTCTTCTCGCTTCAATGAGATCATTATTAGAGGATGTTTAGAAGGGAGGTGAGGAGAATTACAGGGATTAGAGGAGGCGGGCATGCAGGGATAAAAGCAGTTTGTAATGAGTGCGCTGAGATTCGGGAAGCAAGTTGAGGGAGTGAGTGTTTTAATAAATAAAATAAACACTCACTCCCTGAACTTGCTTCCCGACTCTCAGCACACGTTACAAAATAACACCTCACCTAAGGGTCAGGGTGTGTTTTTTAATTTAATTTTTTGTGTCAGAGTAATGACGATGGGTCCGGGAACTGCTACAGGCTCTCATGCCTCAGCCAGATCGCCAGGCTCTCCTGCCTCAGCCGGCACGTCAGGCTTTCATGCCTCAACCAGATCACCAGGCTCTCCTGCCTCAGCCGGCACGTCAGGCTTTCATGCCTCAGCCAGATCGCCAGGCTCTCCTGCCTCAGCCGGCACGTCAGGCTTTCATGCCTCAGCCAGATCGCCAGGCTCTCCTGCCTCAGCCAGCACGTCAGGCTTTCATGCCTCAGCCAGATCGCCAGGCTCTCCTGCCTCTACCGATCTGTCAGGTTCCCGCACCCCAGCTGACACGACAGGTTCCAGTACCTCAGCTGGCGTGACAGGTTCTCGCGCATCAGCAGGGGTGACCGGTCCGCTCCTGATCCCTGGGTTCGTCCCCTTTGACGGCGTCCTGCGGCTGGAGCCGCGCGTCAGGGAGGGGGTACTGTCACGTATACTCCCTCTCCGGCCTCTAGGTCATCAGGCTGCTGATTACCCCGCACACCTGTCACCATCGTCTTGCGTACCTGCGCCTCATGACACTCACCTGGACTCCATCACCTCCTTGATTATCTTCCCTATATCTGTCACTCCCCTTGGTTCTTTCCTCAGGTGTTATTGACTCTGTTTTCATGTCGGTGTGCTGTTTGTGTTACGTGTTTATTGGTTCATTTATTTATTAAAACACTCACTCCCTGAACTTGCGTCCCGACTCTCAGCGCACTCGTTACACAGTTGTTTGTTTTCTGCCCATGTTATGCTCAAAGAATGAAACTCATCCACTGGGTTAGATCTCAGAGGGCTGTAGTGTTTTGCTCTAAAATCTTGTCTTTAGCCTTGTGGAAAACACATTTCTGATTCACAACAGAAAACAAATAAAGCATATTGTTAGATGTTTTTTCGTTATGGTCTCTCTTCAGTACAGTAGTTGCCGTATCAGTGGACATAATTACCATCCTAGTCGTTAGTAGTGAGTAACTGCTGAATGTGAGAAGCTGCAGCTGTGAGTGTTATTAGTAGTAATACGTGATTAATAAGAATGACTTCATCATAAGAACTGCAGAGTCTGGAGTTTTTTAACATGGATGTTGCTCTATTGTAATCCCTTCTGAAGAACACCTGCTTCTATAGGTTTCTCCAGAGTCTCTCTACAACACCTGATGATGTTGATGACCATGATGCTCTAATGGTTCTTATCACCTCTCTAATCACCCAGCTACAGTACAAACTCATATGTCAGTGTGCTGACTGAGGAAAGGAGAGGGGAGCGAAATACATTAATAGCCAATTAAATAGCCATTAGTACAGCTGTAGTTATTAAACTGGTTTTGTAACATACTAATACTGATGACTGGATCACCGCCTGGTACGACAACTGCACCGCCCGCAACGGCAGGGTTCTCCAGAGGGTGGTGCGATCAGCCCAACGCATCGTCGAGGGCACACTGCCTGTTCTCCAGGACATCTACAGCACCAGGTGTCACAGGAAGGCCAAGAAGATCATTAAGGACATCAGCCACCTGAGCCACAGCCTGTTCACCCCGCTACCCTCTAGAAGGCGGAGACAGTTAAGGTGCATCAAAGCTGTGACGAGAGAGAGATCATCATCTTCTGTCTCCTGGCCATCATACTGTTAAACAGTCATCACTAGCCGACCTCCGCCCAGTATGCTCCTCTGAACCTTAGACTCTGTCACTAGCTGGCTATCCTACACTGTAAAACATTTAATGTAAATTCTACAGTAACTTACTGGCAGCAATTGGCCAGTAGGTTACTGTAATTTATTTGACAGTACAGCTACTGTCATTCATTTCACAGTAATCCATTGTACAGCACCAAAAATGTTACTGTAATCTAATTGACAGTATATTACTGGAATTACCCATGCAGCGACATATTAACCAGTGTTCTTTGCAAGTTTTCATTTGAACATTTCTATTAATATTTTGGCTCGTATATGTAGTAACTACCAGTCAGTATATTTAACCAAGGTTGATAAAAAAACATATCACAGTCATAGCAAGTAAAACTTCTCTGTAACTGTTACTGAAAATGTTTTAGCTAAGGATACATTAGTCTTCAAAATAATTGTAATTTCAACAAGAAATGGCTGTATGATATCTCTGACTATCTCTGGATAATGCCAATACAATACTGAGATATTACCGGTAACTTGATTCCAGACTAATGAAACACAGTTCAATAAAGTGAAAGTGACTACTAAACGGTAAAACTATTATTTCTACAGTATTTTACTTTAATTATAAGGGATTAGAGAAAGCAGGTCGTCTGCAGGCATTTGCATATTACAGCATATGTGTAACGGCCGTCAAAGGGAGTAGACCAAGGCGCAGCGTGTTGAGTGCTCATCATAAACTTTTAATAGAACACTTAAACAAAACAAGAACACGAACGACAGCCAAACAGTTCTGTCAGGAACATCAACACTAAACAGAAATAAACCACCCACAAAACCCAAAGGAAAACAGGCTGCCTAAGTATGGCTCCCAATCAGAGACAACGATATACAGCTGTCCCTGATTGAGAACCATACCCGGCCAAAACAAAGAAATACAAAACATAGAAAAAAGGACATAGAATGAACACCCTAGTCACACTCTGGCCTAATCAAAATAGAGAACAAAACCCTCTCTATGGCCAGGGCGTGACAGTACCCCCCCCAAAGGTGCGGACTCCGGCCACAAAACTTAACTCTAAAGGGGAGGGTCCGGGTGGGCCTTCCTTACGGCGGCGGCTCTGGTGCGGGATGTGGACCCCGCTCCACCTTCGGCTTGGCCCACTTAGGTGGCGCCTCTGGAGTGGGGGCCCTCGCCGCCGACCCCGGACTGGGGACCCTCGCCGCGGGCGCCAGACAGGCGGGCGACTCTGGCAGCGCCGGACAGGCGGGCGACTCTGGCAGCGCCGGACAGGCGGGCGACTCTGGCAGCGCCGGACAGGCGGGCGACTCAGGCACAGGACGCACCAGGCTGGGGAGACATGCAGGAGGCCTGGCTCTGGGAGCAGGCACAGGATAGACCGGGTCCTGGAGACGCACTGGAGGTCTGGAGCGCATGGCCTCCACAACCCGTCCTGGCTCGATGCCCACTCTAGCACGGCACTTGCAGGGGGCTGGTATCGACCGCACCGGCCTGTGCGTGTGGATGGGTGAGACCGTGCGCACTTCCGCATAGCACAGTGCTTTCCATGTCAACCGCTCCCCACGGTTAGCACGGGGAGTTGGCTCAGGTCTATTGCCTGACTTACCCCAACTCCCCGTGTGCCCCTGTGACAGGTTAAAGGAAATACTCATAGCCTGTTATACATTAAAAAGTATTAGTAAGTTCATAGAATGTGAGGATCTTAAAACATATAAGGTTAAAAAGATCATGCATTCTGTATTAGTTGATAGAGATGGATAACATTCATATAATTGTGTTAAAGTTAAAATCCATCAAGTGTACAAAAGGTAAGAATTGTAAAAGGAATGTGTAAACGTTATATTGATTACTTTATTTTGTGGTGCCTAATTGAAGGGGAAAAGTGTTAATCTGTGATCTACTAAATGCTCTTTAATCCATGAGCCTGAGATCGATTGCTCTGGTCTCCACCCAAGTTCGCGGGGAAATCGCAGTCTTTTCCTCATTACAGTAAAAGTTCTCATTGAGGAAACAATACCGTATCACACTCGTGATTATTTCTCCCCTTCTTCAGGTACGTTATTGATGATAAAACAGAGTCATTTAAATGTAATAACTCGCTAACATGTCAAGAGTGTTTAAGGTGTGTCTTAGTAACATCTTGAGAAAGTTAGAGTTACGTTTGCAGAGTAATATGAGCCCTGCTCGGTTGCAGCTAAGGCTAGCTTCGTTCTGAGAGTAGCTGCCATTTTATGTCGATCGTGAATGAACATGTCCGTTGCTAATACGATATTTTGCGGTGGTATTTGTGTAATGGTTTTTCAAACACTTTATTGACTGTTGATAAATTGAGTTATGGTTTACTGAGTTAAAGCTTTGTGCTTGACAGTTATATTGAAATGAGTGTATGTTTCAGTGAATTACAGTGTATACTGTTGTGACTTGAATAAGCCTTGTACCCTACAACACTAGCTCTTTCCTGTAGATCTGTTGTTCTGTAAAATGTGTTACTTTTGTAAAATGTGTTACTTTGGTAAAATGATTGCAGTAAAAGTTCTCAGTGAGGAAACAATACCGTATCACTCTCGTGATTATTTCTCCCCTTCTTCAGGGGCGTGACTCTGGCAGCGCCGGACAGGCGGGCGACTCAGGCACAGGACGCACCAGGCTGGGGAGACATGCAGGAGGCCTGGCTCTGGGAGCAGGCACAGGATAGACCGGGTCCTGGAGACGCACTGGAGGTCTGGAGCGCACGGCCTGCACAACCCGTCCTGGCTCGATGCCCACTCTAGCACGGCACTTGCAGGGGGCTGGTATCGACCGCACCGGCCTGTGCGTGTGGATGGGTGAGACCGTGCGCACTTCCGCATAGCACAGTGCTTTCCATGTCAACCGCTCCCCACGGTTAGCACGGGGAGTTGGCTCAGGTCTATTGCCTGACTTACCCCAACTCCCCGTGTGCCCCCCCCCCAAAAAAATGTGGGGGCTGCCTCTCAGGCTCCCGTAGCTCCCTTAACTTGTCCTCCCAGAATCGACGTTCCGACTCCCATGTCCATCCTTCTCCCCGGTGCTCCAATCCACGCTGCTTGGTCTTCTTGTGGTGGGTGGTTCTGTAACGGCCATCGAAGGGAGTAGACCAAGGCACAGCGTGTTGAATGCTCATCATAAACTTTTAATAGAACACTTAAACAAAACAAGAACACGAACAACAGCCAAACAGTTCTGTCAGGAACATCAACACTAAACAGAAATAAACCACCCACAAAACCCAAAGGAAAACAGGCTGCCTAAGTATGGCTCCCAATCAGAGACAACGATATACAGCTGTCCCTGATTGAGAACCATACCCGGCCAAAACAAAGAAATACAAAACATAGAAAAAAGGACATAGAATGCCCACCCTAGTCACACCCTGGCCTAACCAAAATAGAGAACAAAACCCTCTCTATGGCCAGGGCGTGACAATATGAATGAATACTAGGTGTTTTATATCACTTGCACTTCTGGAGGACTTAACAACAGCTTCCAAACTGGCCATGATTACAGGGCAAAACAGATCAAATGGACATGCGTAAATACTCAACCATTAAAAGGTTTAAGACACGCTACCATTCTGATCTGCTCCATATACTTTTGATAGGGAACTACTATCACATTTCACTTAAATTGGTACGGGACTGTAAGGGGTGCGTACTGGCGGCAGAGAAGTCAGACGCAGGAGAGAAAAAACTGTTTCCAAACAGTGCAGTTTAATAATAAAAACCACCGGAAAACAGAACAATCAATAAACGGGCACAAAACCCTACGCACACCAGACATAACGTGCACAAACACTTACAACAAACAATTCCGGACAAGGACATTGGGGAAACAGAGGGTTAAATACACAACATGTAATTGATGGAATTGAAACCAGGTGTGAAGGAAGACAAGATAAAACCAATGGAAAATGAAAGGTGGATCAGCGATGGCTAGAAGGCCGGTGACGTCGACTGCCGAACGCCGCCCGAACCAGGAGAGGGACCGACTTCGGCGGAAGGACAATCCCGCACAATAGGGAGCGGGCCAGCTGAACTAAATAGCCCTCTTAATTGACTAACTCAGGGCAGGTGAGAAAACATTAAAAAAGGGAAAAACAAAAAGGGAATCGGTGGTAGCTAATAGGCCGGTGACGACGACCGCCGAGCGCCACCCGAGCAGGAGGGGGCGCCACCGTCGGTAGGAATCGTGACAGTACCCCCCTCCTGACGCGCGGCTCCTGCAGCGCGCCGACACCGGCCTCGAGGCCGACCCGGAGGACGAGGCGCAGGGCGATCCGGACGGAGGCGGTGGAACTCCTTCAACATGGATGGGTCCAAGACGTCCTCCGCCGGCACCCAGCACCTCTCCTCCGGACCGTACCCCTCCCAGTGCACGAGGTACTGCAGGCCCCCCGCCCGGCGTCTCGAGTCCAGAATGGCCCTTACGCTGTACGCCGGGGACCCCCCGATGTCCAGGGGGGGTGGAGGGACCTCCGGCACCTCATCTTCTTGTAGGGGACCAGCCAACACTGGCCTGAGGAGAGACACATGAAACGAGGGGTTAATACGGTAATAGGAAGGGAGTTGCAACCGATAACACACCTCGTTTATCCTCCTCAGGACTTTGAAGGGCCCCACACACTGCGGCCCCAGCTTCCGGCAGGGCATGCGGAGGGACAGGTTCCGGGTCGAGAGCCAGACCCGAACACCGGCGCCTCACTGCGGTGGCGGTCAGCACTCCTTTTCTGCCTAGCACTGGCCTCCTTCAGTGAGTCCTGTACTGCTTTCCAGGTCTCCTTGGAGTGCTGAACCCAGTCCTCCACTGCAGGAGCCTCAGTCTGGCTCTGGTGCCATGGGGCCAGGACCGGCTGGTACCCTAACACACACTGGAAGGGTGACATGTTAGTAGAGGAGTGGCGAAGTGAGTTCTGGGCTAACTCTGCCCAGGGAATATACCTCGCCCACTCCCCTGGCCGGTCCCGGCAATACAACCTCAGGAACCTGCCCACCTCCTGGTTCACCCTCTCCGCCTGCCCATTGCTCTCGGGGTGATAACCGGAGGTTAAACTGACCGAGACCCCCAGCCGCTCCATAAACGCCTTCCAGACCCTGGATGTGAACTGGGAACCCCGATCAGAGACAATATCCTCCGGCACCCCGTAGTGCCGGAAGACGTGGGTAAATAGGGCCTACGCAGTCTGCAGGGCCGTAGGGAGACCGGGCAAGGGGAGGAGACGGCAGGACTTAGAAAACTGATCCACAACCACCAGAATCGCAGTGTTCCCCTGAGAGGGGGGAAGATCTGTCAGGAAGTCGATAGACAGGTGCGACCATGGCCGTTGCGGAACGGGGAGGGGCTGTAACTTCCCTCTCGGTAAATGCCTAGGAGCCTTACTCTGGGCACACACCGAACAGGAAGAGACATATGACCTCACGTCCTTAGCCAAGGTGGGCCACCAATACTTCCCCCTTAGACTCCGCACTGTCCTCTCTACACCAGGATGACCCGCCGCAGGTAGCGTGTGCGCCCACCGAATCAACCGATCGTGAACATCGAGCGACACATACATGCGCCCCACGGGCACTTGCGCAGGCGCAGGTTCCAACACCAGTGCCCGCTCGATGTCCGCGTCCACCTCCCACACCACTGGGGCCACCAGCCTAGACGCTGGAATGATGGGAGTTGGATCGATGGGTCGGTCATCCGTGTCATACAGACGGGACAGCGCGTCGGCTTTAGTATTAAGGGAACCCGGTCTATATGAGATGGTAAACCTAAACCGGGCGAAGAACATGGCCCACCTTGCCTGACGTGGATTCAGTCTCCTCGCTGCCCGGATGTACTCCAGGTTTCGGTGGTCGGTCCAGATGAGAAAGGGGTGCTTAGCCCCCTCAAGCCAGTGTCGCCACACCCTCAAGGCTTTGACTACCGCTAGCAACTCCCTGTCCCCCACATCGTAATTACGCTCCGCCGAACTGAGCTTCCCTGAGAAGAAAGCGCAGGGGTGGAGTTTCGGTGGCGCACCCGAGCGCTGTGATAGCACGGCACCCACCCCAGCCTCGGATGCGTCCACCTCTACTATGAACGCTAAAGACGGGTCCGGGTGCGCCAACACGGGCGCGTCGGTGAACAGTGTCTTCAACTTCTTGAAGGCTCCGTCCGCCTCCGTCGACCATCTCAAACGCGCCGGCCCCCCCTTCAGCAGTGAGGTAATGGGAGCCGCTACCTGGCCAAACCCCCGGATAAACCTCCGGTAGTAGTTGGCAAAGCCCAAGAACCGCTGCACTTCCTTCACCGTGGTTGGAGTCGGCCAATTACGCACGGCCTTAACGCGGTCACACTCCATCACCACCCCCGTGGTGGAAATGCGATAACCCAGAAAGGAGACGGCTCGTTTGAAAAACTCACACTTCTCAGCCTTAACGTATAGGTCATGCTCCAGCAGTCTACCAAGCACCTTGCGCACCAGAGACACATGCGCGGAGCGGGTGGCGGAATATATCAGAATGTCATCGATATAGACAATCACGCCCTGCCCGTGCAGGTCCCTAAGAATCTCGTCAACAAAGGATTGAAAGACGGCTGGAGCATTTTTCAACCCATACGGCATGACGAGGTACTCATAATGGCCTGATGTGGTACTATAGGCGGTTTTTCACTCATCTCCCTTATTGATATGCACCAGGTTATACGCGCTCCTGAGTACCAATTTTGTGAAGAACTGTGCTCCGTGAAATGATTCCACCGCCGTAGCGATAAGAGGTAGTGGGTAACTAAACCCCACCGTGATCGCGTTTAGACCTCTATAATCAATGCACGGACGCAGACCTCCCTCCTTTTTCTTCACAAAAAAGAAACTCGAGGAAGCGGGTGAGATGGAGGGCCGAATGTCCCCCTGTCCCAAGGATTCCGTGACGTATGTCTCCATAGCCGCCGTCTCCTCTTGTGACAAGGGGTACACGTGACTCCTGGGAAGTGCAGCGTTAACCTGGAGATCTATCGCACAATCCCCTTGTCGATGAGGTGGTAATTTAGTCGCTCTCTTTTTACAAAAAGCGATCGCCAAATCGGCGTATTCAGTGGGAATGCGCACGGTGGACACCTGGTCTGGACTCTCCACCGACGTGGCACCTATGGAAACTCCTAGACACCTCCCTGAACACTCCTCCGACCACCCCTGGAGAACCCCGTTTCCATGAAATGAGGGGATTGTGACCAGCCAGCCAGGGGACCCCCAGCACCACCGGAAACGCAGGTGAATCAATAAGAAAAAAGTTAATGCTTTCCTTATGACTCCCCAGCGTTACCATGTCCAGCGGCACCGTAGACTCCCTGACTAGCCCTGACCCTAATGGTCGGCAATCTAAGGAGTGCACGGGGAAGGGGGAATCTATCAGCACCCGTGGAATGCCCAGCTTAATGGCAAGTCCATGGTCCATAAAGTACCCAGCTGCGCCTGAATCGACTAGCGCCCTATGCTGGGAAGAGGGAAAAAATGTAGAAAATGAAACAGGCAAAAGCACATGACCAACAGGGGGTTCTGGGCGAGTCTGGTGCTGACTCACCTGAGGTGACCGAGAAGTGTTCTGCCTGCCTTCTCGACTCCCAGACTGGCTCCTCCAGCACCGGTCGGCCGTGTGTCCTCTCCGACCACAGTTGGTGCAGGAGGAGCCACCTCCTCCGGTGCCCCTTGGCACGGCCCCCCCTACCTCCATAGGGGTAGGGGCGGGGGTGCACGGGGGTGGAACGGGCAAGACCCTCTCCGAACGCCCGCGGGCAGCCAGCAAATTGTCCAACCGTATGGACATATCAATGAGTTCGTCCAGGGATAGATTGGTGTCCCTACAGGCCAGCTCCCTGCGGATGTCCGCCCGGAGACTACACCGGTAGTGGTCTATGAGGGCCCTGTCATTCCACCCCACTCCAGCAGCCAAGGTCCTAAACTCCAGCGCAGTCTTGAGCGCTCCTCGTCTCCTGCCTGAGGTGGAACAGCCACTACTCTGGGTAGTGGTCCCTCGCCGAGTCTGGAGCGTTCCAGACCGCATTAGCCCACTCCAGAGCTCGGCCCGTCAGGCAGGAAACGAGGGCACTCACGCTCTCCTCTCCTGTAGGAGCAGGTCTGATGGTGGCCAGGTACAACTCTAACTGGAGAAGAGACCCCTTGCACCCAGCCGCCGTCCCATCGTACTCGCTCTGGAGTGCCAGGCGAAGCGCGCCAGAGCCAGACGTCGTAGGAGGAGGAGATGGTTGTATCGGGGGGGGTGTAGGTGGAGAGAGGATACCACTCCTCTCCCATCGGTCCATCCTCTCCATCATCTGGTCCATGGCGGCTCCGATGCGATGCAGGACCGATGTATTATGCAGGACACGTTCCTCCATCGAGGGTAGTGGAGTGTCCGCTGCTCCCGCTGATTCCATGCTCTTTGCGGGTGCGGGATTCTGTAACGGCTTGTCTGTGGTGTGGCGGAAAGAAGCGCAGGAAGCAGCGAACACTGTGTGGTAATTTTAATAAACCACATGTACAAAATAAAAGGTTTCCCAACAACAGGGAAAATACAATCGACAAGCACAGTCTAACAAAACGCAGTTGACACACAGAAGGACAATCCCGCACAATAGGGAGCGGGCCAGCTGAACTAAATAGCCCTCTTAATTGACTAACTCAGGGCAGGTGAGAAAACATAAAAAAAGGGAAAAACAAAAAGGGAATCGGTGGTAGCTAATTGGCCGGTGACGATGACCGCCGAGCGCCACCCGAGCAGGAGGGGGCGCCACCGTCGGTAGGAATCGTGACAATTCTGAATGACAGTAAATTACTGTAGAGTTTCAGGACAAAGTTTGTAGAACTCCTAAAATACAGTATACTGTATTACTGTATTCTGTGGGGGTAGAACATTCTCACTCACAGGTGCAACAAATATAGCCTTATACATGCCTTAAAATATGTTAATTAGCCAGAGACTCTTTCCCTGACAAAAACATTTACCCACAATGCACCATAATTAATACGGTAAAACATATTTACGGTATTTTACTGTGCACCCTATGGTAATCTACTGCATTTAGTTTACACAGTTTCATACTGTTGATTAAAACTTCTCTAGGGTAGGGGGCAGTATTTTGACGTCCGGATGAAAAGTGTGCCCGTAGTAAACTGCCTGCTACCCAGACCCAGAATGTAGGATATGCATATTATTAGTAGATTTGGATTAGATTTGGATAGAAAACACTCAGAAAACACTCAGACGTTTCTAAATCTGTTTGAAAGATGTCTGTGAGTATAACAGAACTCATATGGCAGGCAAAAACCTGAAAGAAATCCAACCAGGAAGTGGGAAATCTGAGGCTGTAGTTTTTTCAAGTGATTGCCTATCTAACACACAGTGACTTAGGGTTAATTTTGCACTTCCTAAGGCTTCCACTAGATGTCAACAGTCTTTAGAAAGTTGTTTGAGGCTTCTATGGTGAACAGAGAGCGAACAAATGAAGTTGGAAGTTGTTGACTCAGGAAAGGACATGAGTTCATTGGCACGCGTTCACATGAGAGGTAGCTGTGTTCCATTACATTTTTCAAGACATTGGAATCGTCCGGTTGGAATATTATTGAAGTTTTATGTTAAAAAGGCCCTAAAGATTGATGCTATACATCGTTTGACATGTTTCTACGAACGTAAATAGAACTTTTTTAAACTTTTCGTCGTGAAATTTTCTGCGCGCTTCCTATATTTGGAGTAGCTTACTGAACGCGCAAACAACAAGGAGGTATTTGGACATGAATTACGGACTTTATCGAACATAACTACATTTATTGTGGACCTGGGATTCCTGGGAGTGCATTCCGATGAAGATCATCAAAGGTAAGTGAATATTTATAATGCTTTTTATGATTTTAGATGACTCCAAAATGGTGGGTATCTGTATTGCCTGCTGTTGTTTTCTGAGCGCCGTACTCAGATTATTGCAAAGTGTGCTTTCCCCGTGAAGCTTTTTTGAAATCTGTCACAGTGGTTTCATTAAGGAGATGCTTATCTATAATTCTTTGAATAACAGTTTAATATTTTATGAACGTTTATGATGAGTATTTCTATAAATTGATGTGCTCATTCACCAGAAGTTTTTGAAGGAAAAACATTTCTGAACATTATGGACCAATGTAAAATGGGGTTTTTGGATATAAATATGAACTTTATCGAGCAAAACATACATGTATTGTGTAACATGAAGTCCTATGAGTGCCATCTGATGAAGATAATCAAAGGTTAGTGCTTAATTTTAGCTGTATTTCTGTTTTTTTGTGACGTCTCACCTTGCTTGGAAAATGGCTGTGTGGCTTTTCTTGTTTAGGTGGTGTCCTAACATAATCTAATGTTTTGCTTTCACCGTAAAGCCTTTTTGAAATCGGACAATGTGGTTGGATTAACAAGAGTCTTATCTATAAAATGGTGTGTAATACTTGTATGTGTGAGAAATTTTAATTATGAGATTTTTGTTGTTTTGAATTTGCCGCCCTGCTATTTCACTGACTGTTGAATAGTGTGTCCCGCAGGTTGGACGGTCACGTCCCACATAACCAAGAGAGGTTTACACAGTAAGTTACTGATAAAATTACACAAACGTCTAACAGTGTACCCTGCACCATAGATACTGCTGCTCTATGTACATACAGTACTGTGCAGTCGTATTCATCGACCTGGCCATGGCTTTCGACTCTGTCAATCACCGCATTCTTATCGGCAGACTCAACAGCCTTGGTTTCTCAAATGACTGCCTCGCCTGGTTCACCAACTACCTCTCAGATAGAGTTCAGTGTGTCAAATTGGAGGGCCTGTTGTCCGGACCTCTGGCAGTCTCTATGGGGGTGCCACAGGGTTCAATTCTCAGGCCGACTCTTTTCTTTGTATACATCAATGATGTCACTCTCTAATCTACCTCTACGCAGACAACACCATTCTGTATACTTCTGGCCCTTCTTTGGACACTGTGTTAACTAACCTCCAGACGAGCTTCAATGCCATACAACTCTTTCTGTGGCCTCCAACTGCTCTTAAATGCAAGTAAAACTAAATGCATGCTCTTCAACCGATCGCTGCCCGCACCTGCTCGCCCGCTTAGCATCACTACTCTGGACAGTTCTGACTTAGAATATGTGGACAACTACAAATACCTAGGTGTCTGGTTAGACTGTAAACTCTCCTTCCAGACTCATATTAAGCATCTCCAAATCAAAATTAAATCTAGAATCGGCTTCCCATTTCGCAACAAAGCAACCTTCACTCATGCTGCCAAACATACCCTCGTAAAACGGACTATTCTACCGATCCTTGACTTCGGCGATGTCATTTACAAAATGGCCTGTAACACTCTACTCAGCAAATTGGATGTAGTCTATCACAGTGCCATCCGTTTTGTCACCAAAGCCCCATATACTACCCACCACTGCGACCTGTATGCTCTCGTTGGCTGGCCCACGCTTCATATTCGTCGCCAAACCCACTGGTCATCTATAAGTCCTTGCTAGGTAAAGCTCCGCCTTATCTCAGCTCACTGGTCACCAATGCAGCACCTACCCATAGCACGCGCTCCAGCAGGTATATTTCACTGGTCACCCCCAAGACAATTCCTACTTTGGACGCCTTTCCTTCCAGTTCTCTGCTGCCAATGACTGGAACAAATTGCAAAAATCACTGAAGCTGGAGACTCATCTCCCTCACTAACTTTAAGCATCAGCTATCAGAGCAGCTTACAGATCATTGCACCTGTACATAGCACATCTGTAAATAGCCCATCCAACTACCTCATCCCCATATTGTTATTTTTTTATTTTTTTTATTTTTTTGCTCCTTTGCACCACAGTATCTCTACTTGTACATTCATCTTCTGCATCTATCACTCCAGTGTTTATGTGTGAAATTGTAATTATTTCGCCACTACGGGCTATTTATTGCCTTACCTCCCTAATCTTACTTCATTTGCACACACTGTATATAGACTTTTCTATTGTGTTATTGACTGTACGTTTGTTTATTCCATGTGTAACTCTGTGTTGTTGTTTGTGTCACACTGCTTTGCTTTATCTTGGACAGGTCGCAGTTGTAAATGAGAACTTGTTCTCAACTGGCCTACCTGGTTAAATAAAAATAAAAAATAAATACAGTCATTGAACTCTGGTCACTTTAATAATGTTTACATACTGTTTTACCTACTTTATATGTATATACTGTATTCTAGTCATGGCTCATCCTATATAACTACTGCTGTACACACCTTTTCTATTCATATACTGTCCATACTGCCTATACACACCATTCACGTACATAGATAGAAACATAAGCATTTCGCTGCAGACAGGCAGAGGGAGACAGACAGGTAGACAGGTAGACAGGCAGACAGACAGACAGACAGACAGACAGACAGACAGACAGACAGACAGACAGACAGACAGACAGACAGACAGACAGACAGACAGACAGACAGACATTTACATTTAAGTCATTTAGCAGACGCTCTTATCCAGAGCGACTTACAAATTGGTGCATTCACCTTATGATATCCAGTGGAACAACCACTTTACAATAGTGCATCTAAATCTTTTAAGGGGGGGGGGGTTAGAAGGATTACTTTATCCTATCCTAGGTATTCCTTAAAGAGGTGGGGTTTCAGGTGTCTCCGGAAGGTGGTGATTGACTCCGCTGTCCTGGCGTCGTGAGGGAGCTTGTTCCACCATTGGGGTGCCAGAGCAGCGAACAGTTTTGACTGGGCTGAGCGGAAGACAGACAGACAGACAGACAGACAGACAGACAGACAGACAGACAGACAGACAGACAGACAGACAGACAGACAGACAGACAGACAGACAGACAGACAGACAGACAGACAGACAGACAGACAGACAGACAGACAGAGATTGTATTGTTTATAATATGTTTCCTATTAAAAGGAATAGGTACAGTACGTACATGGCTGTTATATGTGGGCTAATTTCAGTCAATAAACTTAATACATGGCCTTTTGAAATTTAATTGTGGATGGTGGTTTAAATAAAAAAATATAATTATTATGTAAAATGACAAAACTCCACGTTTTAACAAAAGGCTCAATGACCATCCAGTCTAATCCCACATTGTGACAAATTTAATCACAATATAAGGTAACATAGTCCAAGATAATAACATTTTTAATTGTTCCTGCTGTTTTAGCTATCATACTGATATCATACTGCCACACAGAACCAGAATGTCAATGGAACTTTTAATTGGATCTCACAAAGGGAATCCCGTACGTGTGTGTCATGCTCCGCGGTGGCAGAGCGGGGTGACATGTGTCTGTAGTGTGATAATGAACTGACCAGTGGAGGACTCAGATCTCTCTGGAATGACGGACCAGGCCTTTATAACCACATAATTACAATAATAATAATATAACTCCTGCTCTATTAAAAATCACCAGTTTGCAAATGAGATGGTAATAGAGACAGGCGTGAATACTGAGAGTTATTTAATGAGGTGTTGGAGACTCAAGGACTGCCTGGATTGATAGAGGACCCTCCTTGACTGATCTGACAGGAAGGTCAAACGGGGTTCTTGGTCAAGACAAAGAGGTAATTTGAAATGGTCAGGTCGGAGAGAGAGAAAGTGAGGGAAAGAAGTGAATACATTTCATATTGCAATGCATCTAGTATGTTACATTTAACTTCCATCTTGGTCTACACAGTAATTGTTTCTGTCTGTGCTGTTATTTTTCCTAACATACCAGATCAGCATATTATCCCCTAATTAAAGCACATCACGTAATCACTGTCTGCTCTGCTTCCTCTTTCCTCCCCTGTTTAGACGGTAGGCCTCTGTCAAACAATAGAAATACTGAATATAATGTAGATTAGATTTAAGTTGTCTTGAAGGACTACTGTAGAACAGTGGGAGATAGGGAAAAGAGGCGTCTTTCTGAAGTGAGTAAAAAGACAGAAAAGGATAATGCGAATACAAGCAGACAGCGGACAGAAAAGGATAATGCGAATACAAGCAGACAGAGATACAGTTTCTGCTGTGCCAGCACCGTCAGGAATTAGAAAGTCTTTAACACATCTCTGTCTGTCTGAATATAATTACCTACCTTAATGTACTGGTGTGGGCTCATCCTTGGCATATATGTACATGTGTATGTTTGTGTGCGACTGTATGGGGTGTGTCTGGCTGTCCCCTCTCGAAACTGACCGCAGGACTCGTCCTCTCTGCCCTTCCATACTTAGTGAGTCTAATTCCCCATGCTAATAATATTCACCAGACTCCCTCCCCTCCCCTCACTGATACTGGCTCAGCCTGGCCCCAGGGCGGTGGCGTGGTAGAAGAGACAGGGGAGATGAGACTGGGGAAGAGAGGAAAGTGGAGGCAGCAGGGTTTTCCGTCTGACCCTCAGTGCTGATTTTTCAGGAGACAAGGATAGAGGAGAGACATATGTAGGATGTAATGGAGATAAAAAACCAGGAGGGGACAGGAGAAGGGCATGTGATGCAGGGCTGAGGGAGGATGGGGAGAGACAGAGGAATGACGGGAGGAACCTGATGTTACACATGTTCCATACCTGGCCCAGATTGTCTTCCTCAGGCTAGACATACCTGTGGATAAGAGCTTGTCATTGGCTGGAATAATGAGTGTCTTCATTAGTATCCCTTGACTCACCAGTGAGATGTCATCAGAGAGCAGGTTTAAACAATAGTACCACATCCCACTTTGAGCTATGTTACATTATCACTGGAGTTAGTGACTCTGCTGTGTGTGTGTGTGTGCGTGTGTGTGTGTGTGTGTGTGTGTGTGTGTGTGTGTGTGTGTGTGTGTGTGTGTGTGTGTGTGTGTGTGCGCACGCATGTGGGTGTGTGGGTGTGTGTGTCCTGCTCCAGGCTGCTAGTGATGAGCTAACCCACCAGGGGAGATAATCTTTCATTACCCACGTTTCCCTGCTGCCCTGTGCCTGAGAGCAACACGCCTCTCTCTGATTCTTCCCACGGGCTAAAGGAGCGGAGTCATTCACTCGATATATTACCCCTCCTGACCCTGTACCTCTCTTCCCACCCACCCCTCCCTCTCTCCACCCTCCCCTCTATGTGTCTCGTTCTAGTTGAGAGCATCCATCCATCAGCTAGAGGATGTTGCTGTTTAAATCCCCTGCTACCACTCTAAGTCCTGGGCCTGTCTCCGCCTGTATCTGTCTGTTATCATAGCACCATAACTCTGCCTTGTTACATGTCACATATCACACACATTATACCAGCCATGAACTCAGGATTGGTGGATGATTATGGTAATTAAATCATAATTTACTCCTGCTTGAATACATACTGAATATGAACAACACTATAGAGCAAGGTTACCCAACTGGCAGCCTGTGGGCCAAATTTGTCCCGCGGGTGGTTTTATTTTGGCTCCGGAGTTTTCTGAGTAAAGAAAATGTAATATGTATATATATTTTTAATCGTTGTTTTTTAATTTTCATTGTTGGACATAAAATACTTTAAAACCACCAGGAAATCAACTCCAAGTGATTTTAATTTTGGAAATCTGTTCCCAAGTATAATAGTGAGACATACTGTATGTGATTGTATTAGAGGTCGACCGATTAATCGGAATAGCCGATTAATTAGGGCCGATTTCAAGTTTTCATAACAATCGGTAATCTGTATTTTTGGCTACCGATTTGCCGATTTTTTAAATTTATTTTATTTTATTATTTTAAAAATATATATTTTTTAACTAGGCAAGTCAGTTAAGAACATATTCTTATTTTCAATGGCGGCCTAGGAACGGTGGGTTAACTGCCTTGTTCAGTGGCAGAACGACAGATTTTGATCCAGCTTGGGGATTCAATCTTGCAACTTTACGGTTAACTTGTCCAACGCTCTAACCACCTGCTTTACATTGCACTCCACGAGGAGCCTGCCTGTTACGCGAATGCAGTAAGAAGCCAAGGTAAGTTGCTAGCTAGCATTAAACTTATCTTATAAAAAACAATGAATCAATCAATCATAATCACTAGTTAACTACACATGGTTGATGATATTACTAGTTTATCTAGCCTATCCTGTCCTGCGTTGCATATAATCGATGCAGTGCGCATTCGCGAAAAAGGACTGTCGTTGCTCCAACGTGTACCTAACCATAAACATCAATGCCTTTCTTAAAATGAATACACAGAAGTATATATTTTTAAACCTGCATATTTAATTAATATTGCCTGCTATCATGAATTTCTTTTAACTAGGGAAAATGTGTCACCTCTGCAACAGAGTCAGGGTATATGCAGCAGTTTGGGCCGCCTGGCTCGTTGCGAACTGTGTGAAGACTATTTCTTCCTAACAAAGACAGCCAACTTCGCCAAACGGGGGATGATTTAACAAAAGCGCATTTGCGAAAAAAGCACAATCGTTGCACGACTGTACCTAACCATAAACATCAATGCCTTTCTTAAAATCAATACACAGAAGTATATATTTTTAAACCTGCATATTTAGCTAAAAGAAATCCAGGTTAGCGGGCAATATTAACCAGGTGAAATTGTGTCAGTTCTCTTGCGTTCATTGCATGCAGAGTCAGGGTATATGCAACAGTTTGGTCCACCTGGCTCGTTGTGAACTAATTTGCCAGAATTTTACGTAATTATGACATAACATTGGAGGTTGTGCAATGTAACAGGAATATTTAGACTTAGGGATGCCACCCGTTAGATAAAATACGGAACGGTTCCGTATTTCACTGAAATAATAAACGTTTTGTTTTCGAGATGATAGTTTCCGGATTCAACCATATTAATGACCTAAGGCTCGTATTTCTGTGTTTATTATATTATAATTAAGTCTATGATTTGATATTTGATAGAGCAGTCCGACTGAGCAGTGGTAGGTACCAGCAGGCTCGTAAGCATTCATTCAAACAGCACTTTCATGCGTTTTGCCAGCAGCCCTTCGCAATTCTTCAAGCATTGCGCTGTTTATGACTTCAAGCCTATCAACTCCCAAGATTAGGCTGGTGTAACCCATGTGAAATGGCTAGCTAGTTAGCCGGGTGCACGCTTATAGCGTTTCAAACGTCACTCGCTCTGAGACTTGGAGTAGTTGTTCCCCTTGCTCTACATGGGTAACACTGCTTCGAGGGTGGCTGTTGTCGATGTGTTCCTGGTTCGAGCCCAGGTAGGAGTGAGGAGAGGGACGGAAGCTATACTGTTACACTGGCAATACTAAAGTGCCTATAAGAACATCCAATAGTCAAAGGTATATGAAATACAAATCGTATAGAGAGAAATAGTCCTATAATTCCTATAATAACTACAACCTAAAACTTCTTACCTGGGAATATTAAAGACTCATGATAAAAGGAACCACCAGCTTTCATATGTTCTCATGTTCTGAGCAAGGAACTTAAACGTTAGCTTTTTTACATGGCACATATTGCACTTTTACTTTCTTCTCCAACACTTTGTTTTTGCAATATTTAAACCAAATTGAACATGTTTCATTATTTATTTGAGGCTAAATTGATAGTATTTATGTATTATATTAAGTTAAAATAAGTGTTCATTCAGTATTGTTGTAATTGTCATTATTCCAAATAAATAAAAATAGAAAATAAATCGTCCGATTAATTAGTATCGGCTTTTTTGGTCCACCAATAATCGGTATCGGCGTTGAAAAATCATAATCGGTCGACCTCTAGATTGTATTCAAATAATAATAATAAATAATAACTGGTTGGATTTATACCGCGCTTTTCTACCAAATTCGGTCATCAAAGCGCTTTACATAGTATGGGGAAACTCACCTCATCCACCATCAATGTGTAGCACCAACCTCAGTGATGCACGCCGACCATTTTTGTACCAGAACGCTCACCACACATCAGCTATCAGGTGGGGAGGTGAGGAGTCATATATGGAAATTAGGAATGAGGGGGATGATTAGGTGGCCATGATGGAATGTGGCCATTTTGGGAATTGAGCCATGACCGGGGTGAACACCCCTACTCTTACAATAAGTGCCATGGGATTTTGAATGACCATAGAGAGTCAGGACACCTGTTTTAACGTCCCATCTGGAAGACCCTACGCAGGGCAATGTCCCCAAATGTAATCAAGGTTTGAAATTATTATGTTTTAGTCAAATATTATATCTGTTTAGGCTTCTTGCGGTCAATTTGCCAGTCTACAAATATGTGTTTTATAATGTTCCGGCCCCCCGACCATCCACTCAAGAAAACATTGTCCCGCGGCTGAATCTTGTTGATGATCCCTGCTATAGAGCAATAAAAATCACATGCATCATATTGTAAATGAATCGGAAACACTTTGACAGATATACGTATAATAATTGACAAAGAAAGATAAAATCCAATATCTTCTTACTAAAGTCATCATTCAACCCTTCAGCATTGCAGATGTGGAAACACGTTTTATTATGTATTGCAGATGGATTGCACTACAGTGAGTCTATGTGTAGAATGAGACCTCAAAGCAAAATGTTAGATTTTTCTGTTATAATTCTCAGGGATTCCCAGTGATTGTACTGGGATCTAATTTCACACATGACATCTCTCTCTGCTGTCTGTCTTCTGTCTGTCTGTGTAGTTAGTTAGCAACATGTTAACATTAAACGTCTGTTCGCCTCAGGCAAGACCACCAACAGAGATAAAGAAAATAGAGATAATTTATTTTTTTTAAACCTCAGAGGGAATTCTCATTTAATGTCCTCAACATGTCCCTCCCTCCCTTCCCTCCAATATGAGATGTAGATATGTAATATACTTTGAAAACAACCTCCACAGCAAACACAGCAGTCTGTGGCTAGTGTCATTATGAAGGGGGCTGTAGAGGGCCTGTGTGCTGTGTGCTGGCTGGATGGATGGATCACCTCAGGGCATGTGGTAGTAGTAGTGATGAGAGCGTTTAGCGCTGTTCCCTGTAGTCTACTATTGATTAGACCTAACATCTCCCTAATAACCTTAACAAGAACAACGCCCCAGGACGCTGCACTCCTCCACTGGGATGGAGAGGGGTATGAGCTGAGAGCTACTAATCCTCCTCTCCTCTGTCTTCTCAAAGTCACCCCACTATCCTCTGTCTCCTCTCATCTGTTATCTTCTCCTCTCCTCCTTCTGTACTTGGTCCCATCCTCTCATTTTGAGCCATAACTCCCCCTCTCTTCCTCTCCTATTCTCCTCTTCTCTACTGCCTCCTTTTCCATTTGACCAAATGGAGGGAACTCAGAATTTTCATTGAATTGAGTTGGTTATGGTTCAAGTGAGCAGACTGCAATGTTTCTCACAGCAGCATTAATATGAAGAGAAACCATCCTATGAATTTATTCTTTAATATAGCAGGTCCCTGACCTCAGTGGTAACATTATCCAGTGAGATGAGGATGAAATGAGAACAAAATAATTGATGGCGGTGTAAAGCCGTAGGGAGTTATTTTATGTCTATCTAGCCTATGTGGTTGTTTTTATGGACGTGGTACTTTACATTTTCATAGCTTCTTAAAAAAACACACACACGAGCACACACACGAGCACACACAGAGGGACACACACACACAGACATAACAATCCCGAGCATTTGCTATATTTTCATGTGCATAGAAAATACCTCCAACCAATTTTTAATGGGGGCATAATCCAATACACAAAATTAAAATCCTAAATGCTAATGTGTATGGCCTGTGCTTGACCTACTATTGCTTTGTTATTGACTGGTCCGGTGGCTTGAGGTTAAACGCCCCCATCCTGTCATTTTCACAGGTGTCACCAACAGTTACCCTGGATGCCACTTGTCTTGCTCAACTAAAAACGTCATCTGTCTCATCTCAACTTTTTAAGTCACTCCAATAAAACGATTTTGAGGTACATTGATCTAATATTTTGTCATTTAGAAAAAAGTTATGTATATATAATATTATGAAGTTAGATCTATAAACGTGTTTATATATACCAGCAGGGGAGCCTAAAGATAAATAATCCACTTGGTTAGAGAGAAAATTTGTAATCCGTTTTTAATAAAGTAGAATAATTTAAAGTGAGTATGTTTTGATTTCTATTTTTATTAAAGAACAAAATAAATATTATTTCCCTTCAAAGTGTGTTTGTGTAAGGATAGCCAGTATGCACATATCTAAATCTTACCAAACTTTTCCGTAGAGGGCGTTTTTCCCAAAGTTACCGTCCTCGTTTTCTACTCACTCTGCAATTTCTGAGCAGAGTTGATAAAATAATCACTGATCACTTTTTTTTGAATCTAGCCCAGTTCACTGTGCGGGTTGATATGAACGTCAAAGAGCTCGGTCTGCGTCGGAACTACCGCCCTCTAGGGGAGACAGGAGGAACTGGGAGTCCCGTGGTGACGTCAGAGAGTCGGCGGTGAGTCTGGGATGTCATGTGAAGGGCTGGAACAGATCGACCAGGAAATCTCAGCTTGTTGCTACAGCTACAGTTTAGCTGCCCACGGCCTGGAAGCACATACATTGTATTTAGGCCTAGTATTTGGTTTTAGTTTTAATTTGTGCGCCATGGCTTCTCTATTCAAGAAGAAGACAGTCGACGGTAAGTTTGTTTTCCGCTGCTAGTAGGCTTGTAACAAAGTTGTTTGAATTGGTGAGAGCCAGTCCGCCACTAACGAACTTAGGCTTCCCTACTGAACGAGCCAGTTGAACTGTTTTACCAGTTCACCTGACACCAGTTTAAAAAGTGAAGATGCATGTTTGTTACAAAATCAACAATGACATTGGTCAACGTGGAATCCCCTTAAGTTAGATTGTGTCACAGTCTGAATCTAGACAATATAACGTTACTATTCCACTTGTCTGTGTAACGTTATCAGTGAAAGTTCCTTGTTAAGTTGCTAAAAAACAAAAAACTGGTCACAATTTGACCATCGTGTGAACAGTGTAGTTGTCTTAGGCTAAATTAGTACATTGTTACATTGATTGGATGATGCTGCCTAGTATGTTTTAATGGTAACTTTGTAATTTACCTGCTGACTGCAACAGATTAATTCCATGATTAACAGCTTCTAGCAGTGTAAGACCTGTAAGAAAGCTTTGTTCACACGAGAGAAACGTGATCCAGAGTTACCCCGTGTAGAATGATTGTGTTACTTCACTCTGTTCAGTTAAAGACAGGTGGATATAAGTAAGGTTTATCACACTGTCTGCGCGATCCAAATTATTTTTCATGTATCGTTTTGACAATATCGCAATATTATTTTTGCGCTAGTTGGCAGTACCTGCACCAACACTCCAATATGTTTCCTTCATGGCTTGTTCTCAATCTTAATCATTTCGGCACCAAAGTATCGTGATAATATCATATGGTGCGGTCCCTGGCAATTCTCAACCCTAGTAATGACCATGTCAAGATTTCCATTAGGCTATGTTTGACTGTAAAACACTTCTCAGTTTTCCTCTCATAGTAGTCAAATATGACTCAAGGGGAAACCAAAAGTCAACAGTGAAGTGTGTGTGTGTGTGAGTGAGAGAGAGTTCAAACTGCCTGTAAAGATAACACAGTACTGCCATGCAGCTTTTTGCTGCTGCTGATACATTGAAAATGTAGCAATATGTTAAAAGAAGAACCTCAAAGATTGATTTTCAGGTGTCTCTTGAAAATAAAGTTTATCTCAATGTGCCTGACCTCGATAAAGAAAAGTTAAGAAGAGGAAGAAATGTCTCCATCATATTGTGTATTTCCTTGAGCCGTTAAAATGTTGGGCTTTATCAGTCAAAATGTCTTGGTCTTACAGGGTCAGAATGCAACAGAACTATTCAGACTATTCAGAATACATAATCAATACATTACATCTGAATCACTAATAACTTTATTAAACACAAACATATTGTACGTTTTTATATAATCAATTTCAAGTTTCTACCTAATTCAATATTAATAAGTTATTTCATGACCATGGTCTCATTGATGGAGAATCAATATTCACTTACTGTGATTGTACTGTACGTTTACTCAAGGCCAGATGGTTGATAGGATATCTCAGCGTCTCTGCCCCTTCTCTCATTCTTTCTCTCTCCTCTCTCTGGGCGTGGGGTGCCAAGGTTGCCCGGTGTCCAGAAGCGGTGGTATCCCATGGTAGGGCGTGCGGGTGCGATGGCGGGCAGAGAATAGCTGGTGGAGTTTTGTAGACAGTACCCCACCCTCTTGTAGACGACGTCGATACGTCACCCTGCACGTAGATACTACGCTTCACTCTCGCTAGTGGTCCAGCTCTCTGTCTGGAGTTGTTGGGGTGATGAGGGCACCATAGGTACCTATAGCAAGGATTCTCACTATTTCAATTCATTTAAAAAAAATGTTTTTTTAACATTATGGTAACTCTTAAAGAGTTTGAGAGCCTGTTATTCTGCAACATTTATCTGTAAAAACTTTACTGCAGTATTTGTTGGGGGGGGAAATATATATTTTTTTCACTTTCCTCATGCATTTTCTTCTAAAAGTTTGACGTGCTTTACGACGAAACAACATTCACTGCTGTATGCTTCAGTTTTGGACTTCCACTGCAGGAATTACCTGAACATTAAACAAATCATTTCCTGTTATTGTTTTTAATTGTTTTATTTATACCTTTTTATAGTTTTTGGGAAAAACCTTATTTGGAGGAAAGAAAGTTTTCTGTTGAATATTTAGCGTTTTGATCCAGCAATGAAAGGTTGTGTTAGTTGTTAGAGGTTGTTAGAGGTTGTTGGTAGTGCCTTCTGGTATTCCACTGTAGAGAGAATCTCTGGGAATCCTCTTGCTCTAGTGATGGAGTCCAGTGCAATGGTTTAGTGCATCAGCTGGTGGAGTGCCCTGGCTCACTATATGTGTCTGCGGTAACCTTAGAGCTAATAGCAGGGAGCTGGGATGGCCGGGACACGTTCACAGCAGGGTGTGTGTAAGAGACAGAATGTGTGAGGCGGTTTGGGTGAAATGGCTAGAACAGTGTACCCTTGCCTACAGACATGCCTGGTATCTCTCTGGGACTGCTCTCCAATCTCATACTCCACAGCCTTATATTAGGAACTGCTGCTGTGTGACCATCTCTCCGTGAATGCCTTCACTTATTCAGTTCACCTCACGCTTGTGCCTATATTGTTCCCATTGATGCTACACTTCAAGGGTTTTATCCTGCCTTAAAACATTGATTCAAATGATTTTAGTTTTTGCTACATTACTGCTGTTGTACATATAAAGTCAGAAGCCTGGTGTATTTTTATTGGAAACCTGTGAAACGACGCATCACATAGTTTACCCTGCCAATATTTCTAAAAGTATAAGTAATATGTAATTAAGGAATTATTTTAGTCTGGTCGATCTGAAGTAGGAATTATCTCAATAAGAGTTCAATCCTGAGCTCTCTTTAGTGCTGGTCCCTCTATACATTTAATAAAGAACCCAGTTTTATTGTGTACAGCTGAGTCTGGTATTTGGAGCATAGCGTGTGTCAGACTGTGTTACACACGTAGTGTGTCAGACTGTGTTACACACGTCGTGTCAGGGTAATGGGTAGTGTGTCAGACTGTGTTACACACGTAGTGTCAGGGTAATGGGTAGTGTGTCAGACTGTGTTACACACGTCGTGTCAGGGTAATGGGTAGCGTGTCGGACTGTGTTACGCACGTCGTGTCAGGGTAATGGGTAGCGTGTCGGACTGTGTTACACACGTCGTGTCAGGGTAATGGGTAGCGTGTCGGACTGTGTTACACACGTCGTGTCAGGGTAATGGGTAGGGTGTCGGACTGTGTTACACACGTCGTGTCAGGGTAATGGGTAGCGTGTCGGACTGTGTTACACACGTCGTGTCAGGGTAATGGGTAGCGTGTCGGACTGTGTTACACACGTCGTGTCAGGGTAATGGGTAGCGTGTCGGACTGTGTTACACACGTCGTGTCAGGGTAATGGGTAGCGTGTCGGACTGTGTTACACACGTCGTGTCAGGGTAATGGGTAGCGTGTCGGACTGTGTTACGCACGTCGTGTCAGGGTAATGGGTAGCGTGTCGGACTGTGTTACGCACGTCGTGTCAGGGTAATGGGTAGCGTGTCGGACTGTGTTACGCACGTCGTGTCAGGGTAATGGGTAGCGTGTCGGACTGTGTTACACACGTCGTGTCAGGGTAATGGGTAGCGTGTCGGACTGTGTTACACACGTCGTGTCAGGGTAATGGGTAGCGTGTCGGACCGTGTTACGCACGTCGTGTCAGGGTAATGGGTAGCGTGTCGGACCGTGTTACGCACGTCGTGTCAGGGTAATGGGTAGCGTGTCGGACCGTGTTACGCACGTCGTGTCAGGGTAATGGGTAGCGTGTCGGACCGTGTTACGCACGTCGTGTCAGGGTAATGGGTAGCGTGTCGGACTGTGTTACGCACGTCGTGTCAGGGTAATGGGTAGCGTGTCGGACTGTGTTACGCACGTCGTGTCAGGGTAATGGGTAGCGTGTCGGACTGTGTTACGCACGTCGTGTCAGGGTAATGGGTAGCGTGTCGGACTGTGTTACGCACGTCGTGTCAGGGTAATGGGTAGCGTGTCGGACTGTGTTACACACGTCGTGTCAGGGTAATGGGTAGCGTGTCGGACTGTGTTACACACGTCGTGTCAGGGTAATGGGTAGCGTGTCGGACTGTTACACACGTCGTGTCAGGGTAATGGGTAGCGTGTCGGACTGTGTTACACACGTCGTGTCAGGGTAATGGGTAGCGTGTCGGACTGTTACACACGTCGTGTCAGGGTAATGGGTAGCGTGTCGGACTGTTACACACGTCGTGTCAGGGTAATGGGTAGCGTGTCGGACTGTGTTACACACGTCGTGTCAGGGTAATGGGTAGGGTGTCGGACTGTGTTACGCACGTCGTGTCAGGGTAATGGGTAGCGTGTCGGACTGTGTTACACACGTCGTGTCAGGGTAATGGGTAGCGTGTCGGACTGTGTTACGCACGTCGTGTCAGGGTAATGGGTAGCGTGTCGGACTGTGTTACGCACGTCGTGTCAGGGTAATGGGTAGCGTGTCGGACTGTGTTACGCACGTCGTGTCAGGGTAATGGGTAGCGTGTCGGACTGTTACACACGTCGTGTCAGGGTAATGGGTAGCGTGTCGGACTGTGTTACGCACGTCGTGTCAGGGTAATGGGCGTGTCGGACTGTGTTACACACGTCGTGTCAGGGTAATGGGTAGCGTGTCGGACTGTTACACACGTCGTGTCAGGGTAATGGGTAGCGTGTCGGACCTGTGTTACACACGTCGTGTCAGGGTAATGGGTAGCGTGTCGGACTGTGTTACACACGTAGTGTCAGGGTAATGGGTAGCGTGTCGGACCGTGTTACACACGTCGTGTCAGGGTAATGGGTAGCGTGTCGGACTGTGTTACGCACGTCGTGTCAGGGTAATGGGTAGTGTGTCGGACTGTGTTACACACGTCGTGTCAGGGTAATGGGTAGCGTGTCGGACTGTGTTACGCAAGTCGTGTCAGGGTAATGGGTAGCGTGTCGGACTGTGTTACACACGTCGTGTGTCGGACTGTGTTACACACGTCGTGTGTCGGACTGTGTTACACACGTCGTGTCAGGGTAATGGGTAGCGTGTGAGGCAGGAATGGTTTAGAGTCCAGGCTCAGCCCTGTGAATGAGGAATGTCCAGAGCTTTGTCCCTGTCTATCTACCCGTGTGAACAGAATGGTACTCTGCTTCTATGGCTTTACAGAAAGCCCAATGCCCAGCATAACTTGTATGTATGTATGTATGTATGTATGTATGTATGTATGTATGTATGTATGTATGTATGTATGTATGTATGTATGTATGTATGTATGTATGTATGTATGTATGTATGTATGTATGTATGTCATAAAGCAAAACAAAAAAAACTGTTTGATTCAATAACTGTGTATGTTCGTAGGGTAAATGTTTTTCTAATCTCTCTCTCTCTCTCTCTCTCTCTCTCTCTCTCAGACATTATAAAGGAACAGGCTAAGGAGCTTCGTGGTACTCAGAGACAGATCACTAGAGACAGAGCTGCTCTGGAGAAACAAGAGAAACAAATGGTGAGACCCCCTCACTCTGTGAAGTGCTGTAGGAAGGCAGCAGGTTTTAGTTTCTCAGTAGAACCTTTTCTGGTGATTGCGGCTGATTGCATCAAATGTGTGTAAATGACTCAAGGCGAATCCTGCTCCATCCTACCCCCTACAGCCACTCACATCCCTTTCCTGCTCTGTCTGTTAGGCCTACAAGCTGCTTAGCTAAGAAAAGACAGGTAGAATGCTACAGGGGAAAGAGGAAGTAGAACGCGTGTGTGTGTGTGTGTGTGTGTGTGTGTGTGTGTGTGTGTGTGTGTGTGTGTGTGTGTGTGTGTGTGTGTGTGTGTGTGTGTGTGTGCGCGCACAATGAGTCACCATAGGGCTGTGTGAACAGAAGAATATAACGTTTCCCCTCCTTTTCCCACTATACCATAAGGATGTATGGAAGAGTGGTCTCTGTTTTAAGTAAACATCACACAGGCCATAATTACCTTCCCAGGGACAAGCGTTTTATTACTCATTAATATTTCTCCTAATTAATCTAGTTTTTATCTTTGTTGGTCTGAAAAAAAAAGCTATTCTCTAAGAAGGGGAAGTGTCCTATATTACAATTTAGCATAAGTGTATTTGTGACACAGCTGTCCCAGTGTCTGTTTGCACTTCCTCTGCTAGGGCTGCTGTAATTGCTGTGCTGGGAGACTCATTAGTATTAGACTCTTGACACAGAGACTACTGGGGCTTTCAGCATGTGTCCCAAAAACACAACACCCTTTTTGGAGAAGAACATTTGTTTTTCTTCAAGATATCTATATTATTCAGCAAAGTGTATGTACTGGCATGGATCCAGGGATAGCCCATGATTTGAATTTATAGCCACTTTATTCCATAGAACAACTTGGTTCATTATTCAGATGAGAAAGAGCATGTTTTGTCAGCTCTGTCTAGCTGAATTATTGCCCTGGTCCAGTGAACATTAGATCAGTCTGTCTCTATGTACATTGTTATGTGATGGCATCATTCATCTGTCAGTTTTACCGAACCCTCTCTTCCCTCTCTCTCAAATTCACATTGCTTTATTGGCATGAAATACAATTTGTACATATTGCCAAAGCAGTATAGTGGTACAGCATTTCAGTAAATATAGTGCAATGAGGATAATGGAACACAGTTCATTTCAGTATTAATAATAGTACATACAGTATGTGACCCACCACCTGGATTGGATAAAAGTAGAGACTCAGAGCTAGAAAATGGAATATCATAACCTGCAGTTGAGGAACAATGGTGAAGTAATTCTGCTTTGAATGTTGACAAACCTCTAACCCCACTTTTGAGAAAATGGCCCATAAAAGTTTTGGTACACCTACTGGAGAGCCCTTCTTTGTCTACACCAATTCAGCATCGTTCACACCCTCTTAAGCCTTAGCCCCACCCATCTCTTTAAGGATTCACATGTGAGGCTATGTGCTGAACAGAGTGAATACGATAGTAGTGTAGTAAACAAAGATTTCAAGATTAAAAGTGGTGAAAGTAGTAGCAGAAAGTATTAGTCAAAATACACTTTATCTAGTCCTTGGGTTGTATCCTAATCTGATTTTGGTGCAGGTCATGTTGTTCTTCACATTACCGTCTCTGTCATGCTATATCAAATTAAATATAAGCTTCATTTATCACATGCACAAGATGCATAAGGTGTAAACGGTACAGTGAAATGGTTACTTGCATAGTGGAGTCTTGTGTTTAGAAATGTAGCAAGCTAACTAGCTAAACAATGAACCATAATCCCAACTCAAAATGCCATGCACCATGCATGAATCTGCAGGTAGCTAAAGCTAACCAATTAGGTTCCATGTTAGCTAGCTAGCATTAGGCTATAACTAGCAATGTAAATGGATTTCTGAGATACAAATAATATTACTACACAGATGATACACGTTAGCTAGCTAACAGTACGCTTTAACTTGCAATGAAAACAGCTTTCTGACAAAATTAGAAACATATAATATCTGAAAAAGTAGTTTTACTCTTACCCGTATATATGGATGAACGCTTCTCCCTCTGTTATGGATGCCATGGTTTCCCTTAGTTTGAAGATGTAATCTGGACACAGGTGTTTTATACAACATCCTCCTGTGTTCTCTTTTTGACTCTCTGCATTTGGTAATCATCTCTCTGCTTCCACCGGGCATTCCACTGATATCAAAACCTGCTCAACTTCTTCCCGAGATGACACTGTTGAGCGCTGTTTCTTCTGATGACAGTGATGGGGGAAGAATCTACAATGTCTGGTTCAATTAAAAGGTTTTTACCTAAATCAGGGATTTCCTCATCGTCTGATTCATTTTCAGAGTCTGAGAGAGTCAGCATAGCACGATCGTCCTCCAGAAAGTACTCCATCACTACTTTTTCCCACAGATTTTTGTCGATACCGCTATTAACCTCAGGGCAGCAATGCAACACTTTGTGAAAATACTCCATTATCTCAGCCAATCATGGCTAGCGGGAAATTTCCTGTATTTTTCCATGGCTAAACCAACTAGGCTCGAAATTTAACACATTTATTCATATTTACAGATGGCATACAAGTTTTTTTATTTATTAAGGCACATGAACGTTCACATGTTCCAGAAGTCATTTCTGCAACAACAAAAAAAGGTATTTTGATTAAATATATATTTTTTTTAACGTTTAAATGACACTCCAATGAAGTCGTGACGTGTGACATATGCCTAGTTTTTTGAAACGGGTCACATGATCATGTCTACAGGTACAATACTACTGCTTGAATACTACTTGTATTGTTGAATCTTTGGTTGATACATTTAATTCAATAAAAATAAGATTATAAAAAAGAATGGCTAATAAACAACAAAATATACATGGATGATGGTTACACTATGTATTACTTGTAAGGTATTTACTATGTAAATACTTCAAGGAGTTAAGGGTCATGGGATGTCCCTCAGGCTTTGGCAATCAGAATTCTGTATGTAGATTTTGTATAGGGTTTTTTGCACAATGCTTATAATCTTAATTACAGGTTGGACCCCAAACCTTGCTTCCATATAGTGCAATTGGTAAAATTACACTATTGAATATTTTGTACCAGATTTGAATAGAAATATTTTTTTCTTTTTAGATGGTTTTTGGGGGGGGGAGTAAAATGCTTTGCAGCCTTTTTCTTTAGTGCATTCACTCCGAGACCAAATCCACCAGAGGCGTTGATTTATTTTTATTTTTGTCCCAGGTAGTTGTACCATTGGGCATGTTCAACCATGGTATTTCCTAATTAGCTGCTCTGATTCATGTCCTTTTTTTTTCATTTTTTTTTTCTTCTTCCTGTATACATTGCTCTGTTGGTGACAGTAGGACAAGGTCATCTGCGTAGAGCAGGAATTTGACCTCGTCTTTGAGGGTGAGCCCAGGGGCTGAAGATTGGTCAAACACTGCTAGTTTGATGTACTTTGAACAGGGTTGGACTTAAACTGTACCCTGGTCTCATCCCTCACCCTTGTGCAAAAAAATCATTTTATTGTTCAGTTTAATACTACATGTGTTGTTCAAGTAAATATATTTGATGATCTCATATACTTTGCCCCCAATGCCGCTTTGGAGGGTTTTGTAATATACTCCATCATGTCATATGGAATAAAAAGCATTCTCTCTCAAACCAGATATGTAATTGAACACAGTCTCTGTCACTCTCTCCCTCTTGACAGGGCAGTATAATATCAGTAATAAGCTCACATCAGCACCACTCATCATCCCATCCTAGATCACTGTTACTTATTTAAATGTCATTTTGTTTTATGGCAGATAGCAGCCTCATTATTAAGATGTTCTGTCTATTCTGATCATGAATATGTTTAGCAGGCAGAGACTGACTGCACCTGTTTGTGTGTCTGAGGGGGTAATGTAATGGAAATCTGCCTACTCCGCTGTTTAGCAGAGCGCTCTACCTGAGGAGCAGAATAATGCTGAATAATCATCTTTCACCCAGCTCTTCTCCACTCTACATAGCACTGATCAGCCTAATGATAGTTTAACCCTCACTACATTCTGTCAGAGGGAAGGGGTGGAGGGATGGGAGTATTATTCCTGTAAAAAACGGCAATAATGATAATTAATAAATAATTGTTTTGAGGACTGGCTCTTCAGAATAAACAGACACACAGGGCTGCAGCTGTATTGTTTCCCAGGGGCCATGGCTTTACAGCCTTGCTGTGTGTTCCCTCAGGGCAAGAGGCTGTTTTACCAAAGCTAAGAGGGGCTGCTAACTCTCAGGTGTTTAGACCATCGACAAATCACAGTATTTACACTGTGTATACTCTTAACAGGGCTCCCTGGGGATACTGATGTGTACAGTCGTGGCCAAAACTTGAGAATGACACAAATATTAATTTTCACAAAGTCTGCTGCCTCAGTTTGTATGATGGCAATTTGCATATACTCCAGAATGTTATGAAGAGTGATCAGATAAATTGCAAAGTCCCTCTTTGCCATGCAAATGAACTGAATCTCCCCCCCAAAAAACATTTCACTACATTTCAGCCCTGCCACAAAAGGACCAGCTGACATCATGTCAGTGATTCTCTCGTTAACACAGGTGTGAGTGTTGACGAAGACAAGGCTAGAGATCACTCTGTCATGCTGATTGAGTTCGAATAACAGACTGGAAGCTTCAAAAGGAGGGTGGTGCTTGGAATCATTGTTCTTCCTCTGTCATCCATGGTTACCTGCAAGGAAACACATGCCGTCATCATTGCGTTGCACAAAAAGGGCTTCACAGGCAAGGATATTGCTACTAAATCAACCATTTATTGGATCATCAAGAACTTCAAGGAGAGCGGATCAGTTGTTTTGAAGAAGCCTTCAGGGCGCCCAAGAAAGTCCAGCAAGCGCCAGGACCGTCTCCTAAAGTTGATTCAGCTGCGGGATCGGGGCACCACCAGTACAGAGCTTGCTCAGGAATGGCAGCAGGCAGGTGTGAGTGCATCTGCACGCACAGTGAGGTGAAGACTTTTGGAGGATGGCCTGGTGTCAAGAAGGGCTGCAAAGAAGCCACTTCTCTCCAGGAAAAACATCAGGGACAGACTGGTATTCTGCAAAAGGTACAGGGATTGAGCTACTGGGGAAAAGTCATTTTCTCTGAATCCCCTTTCCGATTGTTTGGGGCATCCAGAAAAAAGCTTGTCCGGAGAAGACAAGGTGAGCGCTACCATCAGTCTCAGCCAAGAACACAGCCATGAATAAAGAATGGTACCAACACATCCTCCGAGAGCAACATCTCCCAACCATCCAGGAACAGTTTGGTGACGAACAATGCCTTTTCCAGCATGATGGAGCACCTTGCCATAAGGCAAAAGTGATAACTAAGTGGCTCGGTGAACAAAACATCGATATTTTGCCAGGAAACTCCCCAGACCTTTATCCCATTTGAGAACTTGTGGTCAATCCTCAAGAGGCGGGTGGACAAACAAAAACCCACAAACTCCAAGCATTGATTATGCAAGAATGGGCTGCCATCAGTCAGGATGTGGCCCAGAAGTTAATTGACAGCATGCCAGGGGCGGATTGCAGAGGTCTTGAAAAAGAAGGGTCAACACTGCAAATATTGACTCTGCATCAACTTCATGTAATTGTCAATAAAAGCCTTTGACACTCATTAAATGCTTGTAATTATACTTCAGTATTCCATAGTAACATCTGACAAAAAATATCTAAAGACACTGAAGCAGCAAACTTTGTGGAAATTTATATTTGTGTCATTCTCAAAACTTTTGGCCACGACTGTACAGTACCAAAAGTTAGGACACACCTACTCATTCAAGGGTTTTTATTTTATTTTGACTATTTTCTACATTTTAGAATAATAGTGAAGACATCAAAGCTATGAAATAACACATGGAATATTTGTATTTATTTAACTATGCAAGTCAGTTAAGAACAATTCTTATTTACAATGATGGCCTACTCCGGCCAAACCCTCCCCTAACCCGGACGATGCTGGGCCAATTGTGCGCCGCCCTATGGGACTCCCGATTACGGCCGGTTGTGATACAGCCTGGGATCGAACCAGGGTTTATAGTTACTCATCTAGAACTGAGCTGCAGTGCCTTATCCCGCTGAGCCACTCAGGATCGCATGTAGTAACCAAAAAAGTGTTTAAACAAATCTAAATATATTTAAAATTCTTCAAAGTAGCCACCCTTTGCCTTGATGACAGCTTTGCACGCTATTGGCATTCTCTCAACCAGGTTCACATGGAATGCTTTTCCAACAAGTCTTGAAGGCGTTCCCACATATGCTGACCACTTGGCTGCTTTTCCTTCACTCTGCGGTCCAACTCATCCCAAACCATCTCAATTGGATTGAGGTCGGGTGATTGTGGGAGCCAGGTCAACTGATGCAGCACTCCATCACTCTCCTAGGTCAAATAGCCCTTACATAGCCCGGAGGTAAGTTGGGTCAATGTCCTGTTGAAAAACAAATGATAGTCCCACTAAGCGCAAACCAGATGGGATGGCGTATCGCAGCAGAATGCTGTGGTAGCCATGCTGGTTAAGTGTGCCTTGAATTCTAAATAAATCCCTGCCAGTGTCACCAGCAAAGCACCATCACACCTCCTCCTCCATGCTTCCCGGTGGGAACCACACATGCAGAAATAATCCGTTCACCTACTCTGCGTCTCACAAAGACACGGCGGTTGGAACCAAAAATCAAACGTTTGGACTCATCAGACCAAGGGACAGATTTCCAGCGGTCTAATGTTCATTGCTCGTGTTTCTTGGCACAAGCAAGTCTCTTCTTCTTATTGGTGTCCTTTTAGTAGTGGTTTCTTTGTAACAATTCTACCATTAAGGCATGATTCACACAGTCTCCTCAGAACAGTTGATGTTGAGGTGTCTGTTATTTGAACTGTGAAGCGTGTATTTGGGCTGCAATTTCTGAGTCTGTAACTCTAATGAACTTATTCTCTGCAGCAGAGGTAACTCTGGTTCTTCCTTTCCTGTGGCGGTCCTAATGAGAGACAGTTTCATCATAGCGCTTGATGGTTTTTGCAACTGCACTTGAAGAAACTTTCAAAGGTCTTGACATTTGCTGCATAGACTGACCTTCATGTCTTTTAAAGTAATGATGGACTGTCATTTGTCTTTGCTTATTTGAGCTGTTCTTGCCGTAATATGGATAGGGATGTCTTCTGTATACCACTCCTACCTTGTCACAACACAACTGATTGGCTCAAACGCATTAAGAATCAAATAAATTCCACAAATTAACTTTTAACAAGGCACACTTGTTTATTGAATTGCATTCCAGGTGACTACTTCATGAAGCTGGTTGAGATAATGCAAGTGTGTGCAAATCTGTCAAGGCAAAGAGTGGCTACTTTGAAGAATCTAAAATATATTTTAATTTAACACTTTTTTTTGGTTACTACATGATTCCTTATGTTATTTCATAGTTATGATGTCTTCACTATTATTCTACAATGTAGAAAAAAGTCAAAATAAAGAAACTCAGGAATGAGTAGGTGTGTCCAAACTTTTGACAGGTACTGTATGTGTTTATATATTTTTGTAACGTATATGTGTGAGTGTAGTGAAGTTGCCCGTTTACAGCCGGATGCAAAGCCAGTCAGAAGCTCCCCCTTGCTGATCCTCCTCCTTTTCCTTCCCTCACCCTGTAGGAGATGGAGATAAAGAAGATGGCTAAGTCTGGGAACCGCGAGGCGTGTAAGATCTTGGCCAAGCAGCTGGTCCAGCTGAGGAAGCAGAAGAACAGGACCTACGCCGTCAGTTCAAAGGTCACCTCCATGTCCACACAGACCAAGGTCATGAATTCTCAGATGAAGATGGCTGGAGCCATGTCCACTACGGCTAAGGTACAGAGCACCACACACATGCGTGCATTCACACACACATTCTGACAGGCACGCAGACCATCACAGTTTGGATGTTGGGCCTCTAAAAGTCATCATTTAAAAAAATATATATTATTGTATTGTAGCTCCACACACACATGCATCTGTGTGTGTCTGTGTAAATGAGGCCCAAAAGCAGACCGACTAACCCAGTTAACATTAAAACAGCTTCTCCAAAACAGTTGAAAGGATTCCTCTCTTCATCTCTGAGTGTGTGATAATTAGTGTGTGTATATATCTTGTCATCCCCTCAGGATGGTAATGTTTGTCTGATTGGATAGAGATTCTCATTTCACCCTCGTCCATCCTATACCCTTTCACAGCTCAGAGACACAGATCAGATGACTTCCTTACACATCTTAGTTTATTATCAATTAGGCTTCTGGTAATGTATAAAGTAGCATATCTAATTAGCCCCGTTATAGGACTATACGCCTATAATGTTTAGAGCTTTGAATGTGAACTAGTTAGTCGGAAAGTATTTATTAATGTAGTTATTTGTGTATTAATCTGTTTCTAATCAGTGCGTTGTCTCTGTGGTAGTTAATTAGTCATGATCAGGATGTCTGATTGGCTGGTAGGGAACAGAGAGATGTCTCACAGAATTGGACCTCTCTGTAACAGAAAAAGGAATGTGTTTAGGGAGCGCTGCTCGCTTGTGTTACCAAGACTTCAGTGTGGAAGGAAAACAGTAAAGTCTCACCAAACAGCCCACTTCTAGCTTCTAGACTATGGGGCTGCAGAGAGACCCACTAACAACAGGGACACGCTCTAAAAAAGTTTTGGAGCAATAAAAAAATGACATCTAATTAGATGTGGCGTGTGCAGCTCATTTAGCTGTTTGAGGCTCCGGTGTGAAACTAGGCCATGGCTGATAGCACACAGGAAGAAGAGGCAGAATCCCTCTGCGTATTGATGATGCGCGTACATGCTCTGGGAGTTGTGTATTGTGTCTGTGTAATATAACAGTTTTTGTGGTGTAAGTCTTGTCTGTGTGTTTGTCCAGACGATGCAGGCGGTGAACAAGAAGATGGATCCACAGAAGACCCTCCAGACCATGAAGGACTTTCAGAAAGAGAACATGAAGATGGGCATGACTGAGGACATGAGTAAGACCTGCTGTCATTGGCTCCCTAGCCTAGGATTTAAACATTTTTAAAAGATGCACAATAGTAACGGACAAAAAAAACTGTCCAAACCAAAAACATCATGCAGATCAGTGTGTTTGCCTAGTGGTTCAATGACCTGAACTTGCAACTTTTAACGGTAAACTGACTAGGACCTCTGTCTCGCTGCCTCACTCTGTCTGCCCCCCCCTCCTTGCTCCCTCCAGTCAACGATACGTTAGATGAGATATTTGTGGAATCAGGAGACGAGGAAGAATCTCAGGACATTGTGAACCAGGTTCTGGATGAGATCGGCATCGAGATCGCTGGAAAGGTAAGACATACTGCCCAATGCCGTTCCCCAGTCACTTCTCCACATAAGTAGTCCTCTGGAAGGGTAAGAGAGAGTCCTGTACCATCTCAAAGCCCTCTCCCGCCTGGATGCTTTGAGGTGTAGCAGACAAAGACAGTAGCAGGATAGCCCGTAGCCTGCCTGTCTTAATGGGAAGAAGACCAACTCCATTCCTCCAGTACCCAACAGTAGGGCTGGGACGATACCAGTATTGCAATACTCGTTAGTATCGTGGTAAGGAAACGAAGCACAAACTGGATTTCACTTCTTATGTTGGAAACATCATGTTGTCACCCAGAGTCACATTTATTTATATTCCAAGATATAGAACTCAATATTTTACATACAGCAGGTTTTTAAATGACCAACGCATTCTTACTGCTTTGTGTTTTCATTTTTGTCATGGAAAAGATATTGCGATACTGGTATCGTCATAGCCCTACCCAACATGTTTGTTGTAGTCCCGGACAAACTCACCTGATTCAACTCATTGAGGGCTTGATGATTAGTAGAATCAGGTGTTTGTCCAGAGCTACAACAACAATGTGTACAGTTGGAGATACTGGAGTTGGGAAACACTGCTGTAGCCTGCCTGTAGCCTGCCTGTAGCCTGCCTGTAGCCTGCCTGTAGCCTGCCTGTCTTTATGGAATGACTGCCTGTAGCCTGCCTGTAGCCTGCCTGTAGCCTGCCTGTAGCCTGCCTGTCTTTATGGAATGACTGCCTGTAGCCTGCCTGTCTTTATGGAATGACTGCCTGTAGCCTGCCTGTCTTTATGGAATGACTGCCTGTAGCCTGCCTGTCTTTATGGAATGACTGCCTGTAGTCTGCCTGTCTTTATGAGATGACAGTCTGTGCCTGTAGTTTGCCTGTCTTTATGAGATGACAGTCTGTGCCTGTAGTCTGCCTGTCTTTATGAGATGACAGTCTGTGCCTGTAGTCTGCCTGTCTTTATGAGATGACAGTCTGTGCCTGTAGTCTGCCTGTCTTTATGAGATGACAGTCTGTGCCTGTAGTCTGCCTGTCTTTATGAGATGACAGTCTGTGCCTGTAGTCTGCCTGTCTTTATGAGATGACAGTCTGTGCCTGTAGTCTGCCTGTCTTTATGAGATGACAGTCTGTAGTCTGTGCCTGTAGTCTGCCTGTCTTTATGAGATGACAGTCTGTGCCTGTAGTCTGCCTGTCTTTATGAGATGACAGTCTGTGCCTGTAGTCTGCCTGTCTTTATGAGATGACAGTCTGTAGTCTGTGCCTGTAGTCTGCCTGTCTTTATGAGATGACAGTCTGTAGTCTGCCTGTCTTTATGAGATGACAGTCTGTAGTCTGTAGTCTGCCTGTCTTTATGAGATGAGTCTGTGCCTGTAGTCTGCCTGTCTTTATGAGATGACAGTCTGTGCCTGTAGTCTGCCTGTCTTTATGAGATTACAGCCTGTAGTCTGTAGCCTGCCTGTCTTTATGAGATGAGTCTGTGCCTGTAGTCTGTAGCCTGCCTGTCTTTATGAGATGACAGTCTGTGCCTGTAGTCTGCCTGTCTTTATGAGATGACAGTCTGTGCCTGTAGTCTGCCTGTCTTTATGATATGACAGTCTGTGCCTGTAGTCTGCCTGTCTTTATGAGATGACAGTCTGTAGTCTGTGCCTGTAGTCTGCCTGTCTTTATGAGATGACAGTCTGTAGTCTGTGCCTGTAGTCTGCCTGTCTTTATGAGATGACAGTCTGTAGTCTGCCTGTCTTTATGAGATGACAGTCTGTGCCTGTAGTCTGCCTGTCTTTATGAGATGACAGCCTATAGACCAGGACTCATTCCACTGTGGGCAGAGTGTCTGGGGTTTTTTGTTTTTTCCATTCAATTAAGAACTAGACAAGCAGGTGAGGGGAGTTCCTTACTAATTAGTTACCTTAATTGATCCATCGGTACAAGAGTGTAGCGAAAACCTGCACACACTCGGCCCCCCGTGGAATGAGTTTGACACGTGCTGCAGACTGTGCCTGTAGGCGTCCTGTGTGTGGTGATAATTGAGAGGCAGTTACAGTGACTGTCCATCTGGCAGGGAACCCACTCCCCCTGGGGGACAGCATGTGTTACTACACCACCGCTCCATGCAGAAGGGCTACTGTGTGTTGTAAGGCCAGTGTTAACCTGTTGGGATGTGTGTTGTAAGCCCAGTGCCAGTGTTAACCGGTTGTAATGTGTGTGTGTGTGTGTTTCAGATGGTGAGAGCCCCAGCAGCAGGGAAGAGTCTCCCTACTGCTTCTCCTAAACGGAAAACGCAGATCTCTGATGACGAGATAGAGCGACAACTCCGAGCCCTGGGAGTAGACTAACACACACACCATGGGCTAGGCCTGTGTACTAGCAGGCTGGTGGTCCATGTGTCTGAGACTGGGAGATTGGGTGGTTATGAATATTTAATGACTAAATGAAGGAATAATAGAATATAATGACCCACACTACATTCTGCTGCAGCAGGCAGCCTGCTGAAGGGGTTGGCTTCTTTATGCACATACAGACTGTTGACTCTGGAAAGTGACCTCTATGTTCACATTATATTTTGTACATGGCTTCTCCATTAGTCCTGGGAATACAAATCCTGTGGGAGGATGATGAAGTCAAAGAAACAGTGAGGTAATGAGGGTTCTCTGTGCTCTCACATCTTTAGGTACCGTACTATAGACACTGGTGTCGAACGACTGACGATGTGTCTGTCTCGTTCCACTGACATTAACTCTAGGAACTACTGATATTAACCCCTACGAGTAGGGTAAGGGCTTGACTTTTTCACTAATAAACATTTTGCATGAGAATCTATCTAATTAGCAGGATCAAACTGGATGTCAGTTACGTAAATAGATTCAGTTTCAAACGATGTGTGAAAGAATAATGAATGCTAATTCAAACTAATAATCATTAACTTGATATATCAAAGAATGGTTCATTTTGAGTTGCTTGTTTTGTACTACTGAGTTGTACTGTAATCTGAAGATGTTGTCTTAGTTGATCTCTGTGTGTCCTGTCTTTCTGATGTGGGATGGAACCAGTCTGTCCTCATCTCTCTCTTTTTATCTCGGCTGCTGTGCAGTTATTGTATCTGTTAGACCTGTTTTTTTTAAACACACACACACACATTCTAGAGTGTACAATGAGTTTGTGAAGAAGACACTGATCGTTGTCTTCCTGGCACACTCTGTTTCACTCTACCATGCTGTAAGAGCAGGTTAGGAGACAATGGCATATTGTGCAATATCAACTAAACAACATTTCATGCATTCTAGAATGTTCCCTCTCATGGTTCTCTTCTGGTTTTCTAATGTCGACTAGTGTATCACTGTATACTAAAATAATTGTCTTAATGATTGTTACTGGAAAACATTGACTGGCTTATTATCGTTACATCAGTTTCTTTTCAACTTGATTTTTTTGGTGCAATTCTCCAGACAGGAAAGGTAAATGAATGAATGAATGAAGGTTGTTGTCACCCTTTTTATCCAACATGTATATAAACTACTGTATGTATCCTCTGTATCTGTACAGTTGTACTGTTTAGACTTGATGACTTTTATAATGAATAAAATAGCATCATGTACAAAATAATGGTTTTTTTTTGTCACATACACTGAATAGGTGGAGTGAAATGTGTTGTTTTACTAGCTGCTGCTCAAACAATGACCTATGCCAACCACACCTGCACACCAATGGTGTTTTTATTCAGTCATTGAAGAGGACAGTCCACATTAGAATCATGGAGGCCCAGAGCTGTAACGACACAATTTGAATTGAAGGGAGTCAATTCAGGAAGTGATTTTAATTGAAATTCAAAAAGGAAAAACTGTTGAAATAAATAACTTCTACTCCTTAGTTTATTGAGAAGTCATTGAAAATAGATGCAGATTTTTCAAATTTGGAACAGTTACTAATGTTTACTTCCTGAATTGACCCCAGCCCTGACACTCACACAGCTTTGTCCCGCTGGAGATCGCAGCCATATACCACAGGCTGTGAATTAGCATGTAGAGCTCATTATGTAGGGCCCTCAGTATCAGTAGTGCCACAGTGCATCCCACCTTTTCTCAGACCACAGAGCACTCCCTTCTAATTTTATCCTTATTTCATGCCTGTCCTATTGAGGTTACTCTGTCTAGATTCCTACAGTTCTGCTCTCCCAGTATATCCCAATGAAGACAGAGAGTGAATGGATCCTGGGGGAAGGGGCTATGGAGATGAATTCAGAGATTCCTCCACCAGAGAGCTATAAGATAGGAGCCACTCTACAGTTATAATGACTGGGTGAGTTTAGCGCGGTATGCACATGTTGACTAGTGGGCTGGATGTTTGTATTCACAAAAACACATCAATAAATCAGGGAATGTGTAAAATGTCACTGTCATACAGCGCAGGGTGCTCAGCTCCCTTTTATTGGGCTCTCGGAAACACCAGCTGCTTAATAAATGAATGTCAGTGCACAATCCATGAATTAATTAATTGCATCTCTGATAAATGTTTCATTAAATCCTTTTTCTCTCTTTTTTATTTCTATACATCTACCCTGTACTGAATGATTGATTGTAAGACAATGACTGGCACTTCTGGCCTGCTTTTGAGCCCAGCTCTACACTGATGCAGTATAATGTCTCCAGTGTGCTACAGGGACACAGGTGCTTGTATATTCATCACTTAAATCATCTCCTGTCCTCACCACACTGTTGGTTTGTATGTATTTATTCATGGAAAAATGACACGCGCAACTGGGACATTGCGTTTTGATTTCTTACATATCAAAATGTCTGAGAATGTCTCTATATAGTTCTCTCTCTGGGTTGAAGATGTCTCTGACTTGAAAACACACCTGTCATTAAATTAGATGTACACATTCATAATCATTCAGTTTTATATATTACATTTCAGATAAATAGATCATGATAAAGACACATGGGTATCATTTCTTTTTACAACGACCGGACATGGAATCATAAATTGTTACACGTTGGTTTGGGCACTTCTGGGAGAAATGGTAGTAGGCTGCAGGCACTTGAAGAACAATACGCTTTTGGTCCAATTAAAGAATGAGGTCACACCCGAACTCAAGGTTTTTTGGCATTGGAGGACAGATAGGGGTTAGGGTTATCTATACGTAGGACTGTTCTTGATCATGTAGGAGCTGTGGTGAAGGCTGGTCTTGACCCGTTTCTCTCGTTGCCGACGGTTACAGAACCAGACCCGGACCACCTCCTTCTCCAGATGTAGCCCCTCGGCCATACGGACAATCTCCTGAGATGAGGGCTTGATCTTCTGCCCGAAACTACGCTCCAATGCCTCCTTAGCCCCCAGACTACAGGAGGAGAGGGATGCAGTGTTTAAAGAGGGAGGTGGTGTTTGATCAAACAGCTTTTAAGCATCTCTGTAATTGTAATGTGTAGTTAGTTACCTGATGGAAAAATATGTTGTAGGTATCTGATGCAGAAGAGAAAATTGTGAGGGCAGTTACCTGATAGTGGTTCTTCGTTTCCTCTTACGCTCATTCATGCCCATTTTCTCATTAAACAGAGCTGTGGAAAGAACAACATTAAGGTCACATCCTTAGTCATTCATTACTTTAAGGTCATGGCTGTCCCTCTCTCCCAGGGTAAGATCATGGTTGTCCACTCACCCCCGGCCTGCTCTGTTTCGTCCAGCCACTTGGCCAGGATGGTCTTTAGCGTGCAGGCGTTCTTGAAGCTCAGCTGCAGGTTCTCAAAGCGACAGATGGTTGTCTGGCTGAACTCTGAGCCATGCACCGCAGCCAGAGCCTCTCCAACGTTAGTTTGGGTGTACCCTTTGAAACAGACACACACACACACACACACACACACACACAGTCAGCCATTACATTGTGGGTGTGCATGTGTAACTGTTTTAAACAGTTCAGGACAGAAAGACAGTAGCTATCTAACTCACCCAGTTTGATCCTGCGGAGTTTGAAGTCGTTGGCAAACTTCTCCAGCTCTCGTATCTGCGGTGAGTCCATGTCGGGGGGTTCATCTGGTGGCCGGCTCCTAAGGCGGAGGTCCTTAGTGCCCCCCAGGGGCGGCTCCTCAGACAGCATGGCCGGGGGCAGTGGGGGGAAACTGTGGCTCAGAGAGCACGACCCCCCACCCAGACCATGCTCTGGAAACTTATACAGACAAGGGGCCAATGAACCTAAATAGATGGAGAAACATCAACTGTGATACCAGCTACAGCCACTAGAGGGGAGTGTAAGCTGTATTAAGGGTGTGCTGTGTGTGTGTGTGTGTGTGTGTGTGTGTGTGTGTGTGTGTGTGTGTGTGTGTGTGTGTGTGTGTGTGTGTGTGTGTGTGTGTGTGTGTGTGTGTGTGTGTACCTTGCAGTGTGTTTGCTCCGTTGACCATGTTGGGGTGTGGGACGCTGCAGGTCTGGAGGATTCTGGTCTGAGATATACTGGCAGACAGCATCTCCTGAGCTAGGGAGGAAACCTTTATCATCAGCAGCATCCCCACCACCACCATCATCATCATCCCCACCACCACCATCATCATCATCACCACCACCATCATCACTGACCTGCCATCATGCCGTAAGTGGTCTGTTGGTTGCTATAGTGACAGGGTGTGACGGGGTAGTGCAGGCCGGGGGGACCGTTGCTGAGAGCGTTGCCAAGGGTGGAGGTGGAGAGGTGCATGTGGGAACGCTTGGAGGACTGGAGGAGAGACAGACCTGACGGGACTGGAGAGAGGGTGAGGGGGAACGAGGGAGAGAGGCCTTAGATCAGTTTAGACATGGCTTTTTGCTGTACTTGTGTAATTGTCCATGGGTGCACCTGCTTGTGGAAGAAACTGTATTGAGTGATAGCAATAGAATGGTGGTTGATTTACATTCGTTGTTGTAGAAGCTGTAGTGTTGAATTAGCTATAGTGTGGGTTCCTTTCCAATGACGATGGACAGAACATTGGATCTCAGTTAGCAGGTGTGTTCTTCTGGTGAAGTCATTTCTCGTAGTGAATGTGGACTGTTAATTTAGCTCTCAAACTGGACAGGCTAATAACACTCCTACTGTCCTCCATACTACAGTAATAATTCTCTACAGACAGACACAGCAGGGAGAAACTGTGCAGACAATGTTCAGATGCAGTCCAAAATCTTCATCTTCAGCTGTAAAGTAAGATGTGTGTTTGTGTGCATGTAATAATAATAATAATAATAATCATTTGGGGGGTGCTATTTCATGTGTTTTTTCCATTTCCCAACTCTCCCTGAGACCCCCTTCGGAGAGTCAAGTCACGGCCAGTGTCTGCCAACGCGACCCTCGAGCAGTTCGTGTTAAGTGCCTTGCTCAATGGCACATTGACCAATTTTTCACCTTGTCAGCTCAGGGATTCAAACTAGAAACCTGTCGGTTACTGGCCCAACGCTCTAAACGCTAGGCTACCTGCTCCCAGTGTGTGTGTGTGCGCAATCGCGTGCCAGTGTGGGGGTGTTAGTTAATACATTTCTGTCAGTCTGCAGCCCTGATAGCAGTGGGGGTCACACAAACACCCCACCTACGCTCTCTACACACACACACACAACTCTATCCACATCTGTGGAATCTCTCCAAGGCCAAGAGCTGGAGATGTTCTATCTACAAACATCTAAGAGAGATGTTCAGGGTTCAGCTATAACAGCTCTGCTAATATCCACCCACACACACACACAGCAAAAAGGCAGCCTTCAACATAGTTACACCACAGAGAGCAGGACCCAGCACAACTGTTAGAAGACTGGAAATGATTCAGAGGTATAGAAAGAATGTGTTATCAGAGGTCGGGGATCAGAGGTTAGGGGTCGGGGTGAGAGGTTACCTGCGGACACCATGTTGTGTGTGTGTGTGGAGGCGGAGGAGGGCAGGCAGTCAGCAGCGGAGGCATGGTGCATGAGGAGGGGCAGGGAGTCTCCTGCCAGGGTGGTAAAGGAGTCCGCGCTGAACGCCTGGCACGACATCACAATGATCTCACGACCTCCTTCTCACCTGGACAGGATCAGGAAGATTGACCTTCTCTGCACTTAGCTGTTCTCAGGTAGACACTCAGGTGCTGACTTCTTGTCGTTTCTTCCCTGGACAGGTAAAAGCTGCTGTGCTTGGCTGTTCCCCTCTCCTTCTGCTTCCCATGTGTCTGTCACCTGGCCAGTATCTGCTCTGTGTTCCTCCCTGGCCTCCCTGTGAGCCCACCTGAGTGAAACCCGCAAGTCTACTGCAGGTATTTATACCCCACCCTTCTCTGCCCCCCCACCACCGCCACATCATCCATGTTAATACCCCCCACCCAACCCCCCATAGCTGTGGTTGTATCTGACCCTCTGCCTCCAGCCCTCCAGCCAGTGCCGGGAAAAGCCTGGATTAGTAGCAGAGAGAATTGGGTAACTTAATCTTCTCTCTAGGTGGGTCTCTTTGGGCCCCCCCCTCTCTCTCTCAATCCATTTATTTCTCTCTCTCTGGGTGTCTGTCTCTATTTCCATGCTATTTTTATGATATGGATGGATATTCTGAGCACCAGACTCTATAGGGAACAGATATTCCCATCTGGTTCCATTTCAAACTCTATGTTTATGAGAAGAAACTGTGCTTGGGTAACATGTGTAAAGACAGAATAGTCATGAGTGCTGCTGGAAAAACAAGGCACACTACATACATCAATAGTATCAAACATTCACATCTACAGGTTTTAAACTTCATTTATACTTTCTTTATGAGCTTTCTAGCAATGTCCCTCCCTGCAGAACTGAATACTAGACTAAGAAAACTTCTAGCAATACATTTTAATTAATTTAAGCTTTTTTTATGCGATTGACCTGGTTTGTAGTGAAAGAAGCAGAGTGTGTGTTTGTAAGTGTGTTTGTAAGTGTTTGTGTGTGTGTGTTTGTACTCTAACCATCTGTCTGGCAGGATTAGGAGGGGAAGTGGAGAGGATGTGCCTGGCATTGCTTTGGCATTGTGTCTATATTATGTTAGTATTGTATGAATTAGGTTGGCATTGTGTCTATATTATGTTAGTATTGTATGAATTAGGTTGGCATTGTGTTAGTATTGTATGAATCAGATTGGTATTGTGTCTATATTATGTTAGTATTGTATCAATTAGGTTGGCATTGTGTCTATATTATGTTAGTATTGTATGAATTAGGTTAGTATTGGGTGTGTATTGTGTTAGTATTGTATCAAATAGGTTGGTATTGGGTGTGTATTGTGTTAGTATTGTATGAATTAGGTTGGTATTGGGTGTGTATTGTGTTGGTATTGTATGAATTAGGTTGGTATTGGGTGTGTATTGTGTTAGTATTGTATGAATTAGGTTGGTATTGGGTGTGTATTGTGTTAGTATTGTATGAATTAGGTTGGTATTGGGTGTGTATTGTGTTAGTATTGTATGAATTAGATTGGTATTGGGTGTGTATTGTGTTAGTATTGTATGAATTAGGTTGGTATTGGGTGTGTATTGTGTTAGTATTGTATGAATTAGGTTGGTATTGGGTGTGTATTGTGTTAGTATTGTATGAATTAGGTTGGTATTGGGTGTGTATTGTGTTAGTATTGTATGAATTAGGTTGGTATTGGGTGTGTATTGTGTTAGTATTGTATGAATTAGGTTGGTATTGGGTGTGTATTGTGTGGGCTCTATGTGTGTTAACTGTGTTCACATGAAAGACAACAGAAGTCATCATCTCTGATTAGTAGTTCATCTCGAGACGTGTGCCTGCGTGAGTTTCTCTCTGGCCCTGAGTCACTTTGCTGGAGAAAAGACTTCAGTCCAGCTGTTGTTTTTGTGATGATTATAGTGAGAGTTAAACCAGTGAAGTCACACTGTTGTTTAAGAGACAATAAGCTGTAGTTGTAGGGAGAGTAGGTGGGCAGCAGGTGAGCTGATGTCATCATCTAGACAGAAGTCAGAGCATCATGTGGACACGCTCCAACCTGCCTCACAACACCACAAGGAGTAAAAAGCCATACTGATGTACACTAATAGATCAAACTGATTTGTAAAGCTTAGAAAACAAGCAGTGAACACACACTAAAATGCCATTTTATCAGAATTGATAAATCATGGTTTATCCCTATGCCTTTGGCAAGGTGCTTAGTTGCGGTTCAAATATGTGTGTCTGTCCTCAGCAAGGTGTTTAGCTGTCTAACCATCACCAGAGGAGCAGGTCCTTTAACCACAGTGAATAGTCTCGCTAATGTCCCCTACTGTAAAGACTAATGTCTGGACGGAACGAGCTGGATTCTTGGAGCAGAGAGAGAGAGTACTGGTACACAGGAGAGAGGAGAGGCAGGGTAAAGAGAGGGGCTAGGGAGGGTAAAGAGAGGGGTTAGGGAGGGTAAAGAGAGAGGTTAGGGAGGGTAAAGAGAGGGGTTAGGGAGGGTAAAGAGAGGGGTTAGGGAGGGTAAAGAGAGGGGTTAGGGAGGGTAAAAAGTGGGGTTAGGGAGGGTAGAGAGAGGGGTTAGGGAGGAGTTAGGGAGGGTAGAGAGAAGGGTTAGGGAGGGTAAAGAGAGGGGTTAAGGAGGGTAAAGAGAGGGGTTAGGGAGGGTAAAGAGGGGGGTTAGGGAATGTAAAGAGGGGGGTTAGGGAGGGTAGAGAGAAGGGTTAGGGAGGGTAAAGAGAGGGGTTAGGCAGGTTAAGGAGAGGGGTTAGGGAGGGGAGAGAAAGGGGTTAGGGAGGAGTTAGGGAGGGTAAAGAGAGGGGTTAAGGAGGGTAAAGAGAGGGGTTAGGGAGGGTAAAGAGGGGGGTTAGGGAATGTAAAGAGGGGGGTTAGGGAGGGTAGAGAGAAGGGTTAGGGAGGGTAAAGAGAGGGGTTAGGCAGGTTAAGGAGAGGGGTTAGGGAGGGGAGAGAAAGGGGTTAGGGAGGGGAGAGAGAGAAAGGGGTTAGGGAGGGGAGAGAGAGAAAGGGGTTAGGGAGGTGAGAGAGAGGGGTTAGGGAGGGGAGAGAGAGAAAGGGGTTAGGGAGGGGAGAGAGAGGGGTTAGGGAGGTGAGAGAGAGGGGTTAGGGAGGGGAGAGAGAGAAAGGGGTTAGGGAGGGGAGAGAGAGGGGTTAGGGAGGGGAGAGAGAGAAAGGGGTTAGGGAGGTGAGAGAGAGGGGTTAGGGAGGGGAGAGAGAGAAAGGGGTTAGGGAGGGGAGAGAGAGGGGTTAGGGAGGGGAGAGAGAGAGAGGGGTTTGAGAGGGGAGAGAGAGGGGTTAGGGAGCTGTGAAGAGGAGCCTTTCCCATGGTGGAGGAACAAAGACCCTCAACCTAATTAGTGATTGGACCATGAGCCGGCAGGGACCTGTCCCCAGCACCTGCCCTGTTCCGACCCCTCACTGAGACACACACAGACACACACACACACACAGCCTGATCTACCAGAGCAGTGGGAACAGGACACATACACGTCTTCTCACAGGTATCACATCATATACACACATGCACCCGTACAGTACTGAGGCCAGGTGATCTGTGGTAGGTGTGTGTGTGTGTGTGTGTGTGTGTGTGTGTGTGTGTGTGTGTGTGTGTGTGTGTGTGTGTGTGTGTGTGTGTGTGTGTGTGTGTGTGTGCGCGCGCGCGCGTGCGTGCGTGCGTGCGTGCGTGCGTGTTTTGTGTGTGGTTAAGGATGTTGGTAGCTTTCATACAGTTTACAATGAAGTAACATAAAATTATTTCCTGGGGCGTTATAATGTCATCATACAGTACAGTTATATAACAGTGAAAAGCAGATGAAGCGTACGTAGTTTACATAAAAGTTGTACTTTCTTTACGCAAGCAAAACTTAATTATATTGAACTGGGACATTAATGTCACCTGAAACTGAAGTGGTTTTCCCTACGAGGCCAAACAGCAGAGTCATGTTTAACTCCTGTTTCCATTATGCAAACCTGAACTATAGCAGAGTGCCTCGCCAACTGATGAATATAGAGAGCTACCCTATGCTTCCATCGTGCAGCATCTGCCCTGAGCGCTCACTGCCTCTGAGCTCTACTACATAAACACGTAGCACCAGGGCATGAGGCTAATTTCATCAACATATTCAACAAGCTAAAGGTTAGCCTGGATATACAACTCTGCTCCATTCATCTGCTCTCATTTAATAAATGTCACAGCCAAATGTTTTCCTGCCAAACGAGATTGCCTGTTTTTGTTTGTTTGTTTGTCCCCAACTGCACAGATTACAGGAAGTGCATTGGTGGTGATTCCTTGGTCAGTTTACATGGCATTTTACTGGTGTCATATCTGTTGGATTTGGTAAGACTTGAACAATAAGAGGAAAAAGGTTGAATTTAGTGAAATATAGTAGAGTGAAGGTGAGCCACATAAAGAAAGTAACGTTTCTGGATAATTATCAATATAAAAATGTAATCTTAGCCTTTTTTTTATATGTGCATCCTGCTACAGTTAGCGCATACTGTAGTTAAACAAACAAGAAGATCAATGCTCTATTGGTTACTGAGAACAGGAAATGCTCTATTACCACAGAAACCTTGTGAGCAAGAAGACGAAACAGTCATAGCCCGCTTTTAAAGAAAATGTCCCCTGGAGAAATGTAGAAAGTTATCAGAATATGACCTACCAGTCCATCAGGGCATATCTCTCTGGTCAATCTGGTTTATTTTATCTCTCTCTTTCTTTTTCTCTTTCCTTTGTAGCTACAGTTCCAGACCTCCCAGACACTGCACCTCATCAGTCTGAACACTCTCTCTGCTCCCTCTGAAATACAGCTCTGGTAGTATATATATATATCTGACTGGTGATATATATTTATCGGACTGGTAAATATATTTATCGGACTCAATGCTGAATGTTTAAAGATACATCTATTTTACTATCAATATACACCACGAACACACCCGAGTCCCCCCTCTCTCCCTCCATAGTCATAGCTGTCTGGGTACTATACTTTACTGATAGGCTTTCTCTCTGTCGACTACATACACAGATACAGCTAACAATGATATCATGATAATGCAAAGAATGCAATGTAGGGTTATATATTTCTACACTTTAAAATAAAAATGCACAGGGAACTATGTAATTGTTTCAGACTGATTGTTCTCAGCTATCTTTATACCGTCAAAAGAACATGAAATAGCCTCAATCTATATTTTCACTGAACAATTATGGGGAACTGAAGTTGTGCCTTTCTTTTATAGTCATGGCTACGAGAGAGTGTGCGCAGAGAAGGCTAGAGAGAGAGAGAGAGAGAGAAGGGCTAGAGAGAGAGGGGCTAGAGAGAGAGAGAAGGCTAGAGAGTGAGAGAAGGTGAGAGAGAGAGAGAGAGCTAGAGAAGGCTAGAGAGAGAGAGGCTAGAGAGAAGGCTAGAGAGAGAGAGGGAGCTAGAGAAGACTGGAGAGTGAGAGAGAAGGCTAGAGAGAGAGGGAGCTAGAGAAGACTGGAGAGAGAGAGAAGGCTAGAGAGAGAGGGAGCTAGAGAAGACTGGAGAGAGAAGGCTAGAGAGAAGGCTAGAGAGAGAGAGGGAGCTAGAGAAGACTGGAGAGTGAGAGAGAAGGCTAGAGAGAGAGGGAGCTAGAGAAGACTGGAGAGAGAAGGCTAGAGAGAGGCTAGAGAAAGAGAGAAGGCTAGAGAGAGAGAGGCTAGAGTGAGAGAAGGCTAGAGAGAGAGAGAGAAGGCTAGAGAGAGAGGCTAGGGAGAGAGAGGCTAGAGAGAGAGAGAAGGCTAGAGAGAGAGCGTGCAGAGAAGGCTAGAGAGAGAGAGAAGGATAGAGAGTGAGAAGGATAGAGAGTGAGAGAAGGCGAGAGAGAGAGAGAGAGAGAGGCGAGAGAGAAGACTGGAGAGAGAGAGATAGAAGGCTAGAGAGAGAGAGAAGGCTAGGGAGAGAGAGAAGGATAGAGAGAGAGCTAGAGAAGGCTAGAGAAAGAGAGAAGGCTAGAGAGAGAGAGAGATAGAGAAGGCTAGAAAGAGCGAGAGAAGGTTTGAGAGAGAGAGAAGGCTAGAGAGAGAGAGAGAAGGATAGAGAAGTGTCATGACGTTGGCCTGTGGGTAAGGTTTATGACCCCCCCATAAATACCTTTCTCCCTTCCCTCTCTCTCTGACTACTGAAGGACTCTTGAATAGCCTTTGTTAAACATAGAGAGTCTGGGAACATCAAACAAGTGTGGGGAAAGGAACCATATTTCGGTAATAGAACCAGTTGAAAATATGCGTTGGTACTTAATGAATATGATGTCAGTTCGGTTGTCATCTGAGACATTCTTTTTAATGATAGGACGACATAAACTGTATCTGGGAAAGTCTACACATTCTAGTTATCAGATTCACATGGAATTGTTGTGCAATTTAAATGTTCGAATATGAAACTATTTGTGAAAGATTCAATGTAATTTTAGCTTCCAAATGAGAGAATTGGGTTTTCATAAGGTTAGAGCTCTGCTCAATCAGTGGCCCGCCCCTGTGGAGAGACATTGGTTATAAACTATGAAACACACCCTTCTCTCCCTCCACTATATAAGCCCTTAACGAAATGTAACCTCCGGTTCCGAGTACGCGAGGCCTGCAGCCTCTGCGTTAAAAGGGCGAATAACTTTCTGTTCCAGGTACATTAGGGCGACGGTCCGATGTCAGAAGAATTCAGATAATAACTACAGAACTAAGCCAACCTCAGCATGAGCTTTGGTTGTGAATGGTATGAACTTTGAACTCTTATTCACTACAGAAGTGATACCTCCTAGCTATTGAGTTAGCAGCGGCCACTGTAAACGTGGGCTAGGAAAGGACGGACGACGTATCCAGTCTAACACACAACGACGATACTACAACGTATACCATTTACCACCTGAGACATTCTTCTGAGGACAGCAAGATCTCTGTTGGGCAACACGGCCAGCATCTACGACCAACCTACCGAAGCGCAGCTCAGGGTAAATATTTATTGCATTTCCCTTTTCCAAATGGGCGGTAATTTTAGAATGCATAAGATAATGTATTTACAATAGCATAGCTTCTCCCTTTGTTCCTCAGTCTTCCCGCTCTTTCACACAAACCCAACCCTCTTTTCTTTGTGTAACCAGCTGTCATGTTGGCTCCATCCACCAGGGATGTTTTCTGTATGACATAATTTGCATTCTGTGTATATGTACCAATTTGTAAGTCGCTCTGGATAAGAGCGTCTGCTAAATGACTTAAATGTAAATGTAAAATGTAATGTAATTCTGTGTGATTAGTTAGGTATTTAGTAAATAAATAATTAAACCCAATTTTGTATTGCTGATTGAACTTGTTAGCCAGGGTTCGTGAAGATAACCAAGAATTTACAACTTTCAGATGAGACTGAAATAAGGTGACGATTAATATTGACTGCTATTGATGTCAAATATTACTAGGTCTTTAAGAGTTTATTCGGAAGATAACAGCTCTATAAACACTATTTCGTGGTGCCCCGACTTTCTAGTTAATTACATTTACATGATTAGCTCAATCAGGTAATATTAATGACAGAGAAAGGATTTTATAGAATAGTATGTCATATCACTTAATCCGGCATAGCCAAAGACACGACAGAAGGCTAAAGAGAGAGAGAGAAGGCTAGAGAGAGAGAGAGAGAGAAGGCTAGAGAGAGAGAGAGAAGGCTAGAGAGAGAGAGAGAAGGCTAGAGAGAGAGAGAGAAGGCTAGAGAGAGAGAGAGAGAGAGGCTAGAGAGAGAGAGAGAAGGCTAGAGAGAGAGAGAGAAGGCTAGAGAGAGAGAAGGCTAGTGAGAGAGAGAGAGAGAGAAGGCTAGAGAGAGAGAGAGAGAGAGAAGGCTAGAGAGAGAGAGAGAAGGCTAGAGAGAGAGAGAGAGAGAGAAGGCTAGAGAGAGAGAGAGAGGCTAGAGAGAGAGAGAGAAGGCTAGAGAGAGAGAGAGAGAAGGCTAGTGAGAGAGAGAGAAGGTTAGTGAGAGAGAGAGAAGGCTAGTGAGAGAGAGAGAAGGTTAGTGAGAGAGAGAGAAGGCTAGTGAGAGAGAGAGAGAAAACTAGTGAGAGTGAGAAGGCTAGAGAGAGAACAGAGAGTCTCTAGAGATGGTTTGTATGTACTTTTTAAGAGCTTTCCAGATATGCAGCTGAAACATACCATGGTATAGTACAGGGATGGGCAACTCCAATCCTCGGTGGCCTGATAGATTGTAGCTAAGCAACAGGCGCTCTAGGGAAACTGTGTCCACATGGTGGGCTGGCTGAATGAGCTCCATACTACCCACGATATGCTTGGGGTTTCTGTATGGAGCTATTACAGCAATATGATAGATGGATGGTCAGGTCAAATGTTTTCAAAAGGAACTACAACACCATTCAGAGTGCTCGATACAACAATAGGGGATTCAAGAGCAATCTCCCTACCTGACCACCAGGGGGACACATAACAGAGAGAGAGAGAGAGAGAGAGGGAGAGAGAGAGAGAGAGGAAGAGGAGATGAGGAAGGAGAGAGAGGGATGAGAGAGAGAGAGAGAGAGAGAGAGAGAGAGAGAGAGAGAGAGAGAGAGAGAGAGAGAGAGAGAGAGAGAGAGAGAGAGAGAGAGAGAGAGAGAGAGAGAGAGAGAGAGAGAGAGAGAGAGAGAGAGAGAGAGAGAGAGAGAGAGAGAGGAGAGAGAGAGAGAGAGAGAGAGAGAGAGAGAGAGAGAGAGAGACTGTTCTTGCTGCATGTATAGAATGACCATCATGACTAAACAGCCTGATTAGGGAGCTGTCGTTGATCAGTGTCTGCAGGGTTTTTAATATGCCGAAGCAGATGAAAGATGACATGGACCAATGTAAGCAGTAGTATTATGTAGCACTAATGACAGGACTGGGGATGGGAGAACTGGCTATTTATACTGGTCAGGCTGAGGATGATTATAAGGGACAGGGCTGTGGTGGGCTCTTTCTAGTGGTCCAGGACTGATACTGTAGAGTCGGGCTGGGCTCATTCATACAGAGAACAGGAGATCCAGATCAAACAGACCACTGATCTTTGTCACTGATAAAAGACCCACGTCGCTAAGCTACGCGTGTGGGTGGGGGGGGGGGGGGCCTTGACCAGAGACGTGAAACTGCCTCTAAACCTTCACTTCCATCTATCTCCATCTATTCATGAGTCATGATTCACTCTCTAAAGGGTAGTTTAGTTTTTGTGAGACGTGGTATGGCTTGTATCAGCCGGTGTGTAACATTATGGATAAACTGTCCTCTGTGTTTGTGAAGTAAGCCACTGTATGAACGTGGTAAAATCCCACTGGATACGTCTAACAGCAAGAGTCTGTAAACACACATCCCACTGGCCACAAACTGGTTGAATCAATTTTGTTTTCACGTCATTTCAACAACAACAAAAATATAATGTGATGACGTTGAAGTGGAGAACTTGTTTGGATTTGCAAAAAGTCACCAACGTAAAGGAATCTTTTTTCATCTAACTTTGACTCTAAATCCAATGACATGGTTACATTTTTGTTGATTTCCCTTTGAATTCACATTAGTTGACACTTTTCTCAAATGTGGAACAGATTCCCAGTTAATGAGGCTATTGCCACTGCTAATCCAGTTCATGAACATACATTCGCCCTAAGTAACTATGTATTCCACGGGTTCAGGAAGCTTTTTGAGCTTTGTTTTCTATGGACCAATGTAAGCAGTAGTATTATGTAGCACTATAACATGCTGCCCTTCCCCTCCCAAAGAACGAGCAGATCACACTTCATACAGCTAACAGTCTGCTACAACCCATGTCTAGTCTGCAACAACCAGCTTCGAACCAATTAGCACAGGTCTTTAGTGTGAACACACACACACGCATGCACACGCACATACACAGAAATCCGGGATTGTCTGGTTCCCCACTGAGATCGTAATATAATGAATGTGGAGAGTTTCAAAGTTTTAATTAGCTGTGAAACTGTGTCTCCCTGTATGACGTTGGAGAAATACTTTTTACAGCTGATCATCACACATGATTCACATGTACTATTGACCTATTAGTCACGCACGCACGCACACACGCACGCACGCACGCACACACTACTTAAATAATTCTACCTACATGTACTGTACATACTACCTCAACTAACCGGTGCCCCGCACATTGACTCTGTACTGGCACCCCCCTGTATATATTGTTATTTTTTTACTGCTGCTCTTTAATTACTTGTTATTTATATCTCTTATTCTTATCCTAATTTTTTTTAAATTGCACTGTTAGCTAGGGGCTCATAAGTAAGCATTTCACTGTAAGGTGAAATTGTATTCGGCGCATGTGACTAATACAATTTGATTTGATACTTGTGTCAGGATGTTTAGGCTCTGTGCTCATCTCTGTGGGTGGTAGAGAACATTACCGTCCATAGAGTGATGTTAGTGTAGTAAGACATGAGGATGTTTAGGCTCTGTGCTCATCTCTGTGGGTGGTAGAGAACATTACCGTCCATAGAGTGATGTTAGTGTAGTCAGACATGAGGATGTTTAGGCTCTGTGCTCATCTCTGTGGGTGGTAGAGAACATTACCGTCCATAGAGTGATGTTAGTGTAGTCAGACATGAGGGTGAGTGAGGGTGAGGTTCCATTCCCCTCTATCATGGACCAGGACCAGCTGATGTAGACAGTTGCCCTGTGAGTAGGAAGGAAGCAGGAAGTGCTGTGCCATGGTTCTAAATCCTCTCTTTACCCCCCTCAGAGTCTGATAAACCCACTAGCAGTTATTTCACTCCAGTAGCAGAATATCTGAGTCATTATCCTGTTGTTACCAGCCTCCACATCTGCTGCTGCTGGTCTGGTCTGCTCTGTCCAAGGAAGTGAGGGGAGGAGAGGAGAGTGCTTTCTTTGTTAAACCAAGGTTTCTTTGGAATTTACAGTAGCATACTGGGTAAGTTACTGTAGAAACAACAGGATATTTTTTTACAGTGTACCGTAACAATTATTATATATTATATCATATTTTTGAGGCTATATTTGTTGCTCCTGTGAGTGAGAATGCTGTACCAATTTAACTCCTATGTGGTTATAGTGCCCCATCTATGTAAAAGGTATAGGGTACAGATTGGAGTGGAAGCAAGTTTTAAACCTTTAATGGTTGAGTATTTTTGCCATGACCTTTTGTTCTGTTTTGCCCTGTAGTTATTGACAGTTTGGAATCTCTTGTTAAGGCCTCTAGAAGTGTAAGTGATATAAAACACTAAATATGAATAATATGCTGTAGTATGCTGTAAGTTCGTTTTTTTCTCCAATGTTTTTATAAGGAACATTAATGTGTTGAAAATTAAAAACGGTTTGCACAGTCAACTTGCACACAGCACTGACACACACACTTACCCCACCAGACATACAACCATGGGTCTTTCACAGTCCCCATATCCAGAACGAATTCAAGGAATCGTATAGTATTATATAGATCCAAGATTGCATGGAACTCCTTTCCATTTCATATTGCTCAAGTGATCAGCAAACCTGGCTTTAATAAACAGATAAAGCAACACCTCCCAGCACAACACCTCCCCCGTATTTGACCTAAATGTACTGATAAATGCTACTGAATGAAAATACAATATATGAACATGGAAATTATAAAGGTAGGTCTAGAATAGTAGGTCTGTGTTTTTTTTCTCAGTATTGAGTCAGTACAGAACCTTTTAGTTATATTTTTCTTGTTTTACATTTATCTAGTTCTGTCCTTGAGCTGTTCCTGTCTATTAATGTTCTGTATTATGTAATGTTTCATGTTTTATGTGGACCCCAGGAAGAGTAGCTGCTGCTATCACAACAGCTAATGGGGATCCTAATAAAATATCAAATACCAATGAATTCCATTCATCCATCCATGAATGAATTCATTGTGAGTACGGTAGCGTTTACTTTTTTACAGTATTGTACTGTGTGTCATTACACAGTACTTGCTTTGATACAGTATTTCTAGTACAGTAGGTGTACTGTAATATAAAATGCAGAATTTTACCTGCCACTGTGCTGCCTGTAAGTTACTGTCAAATTCACAGCAACCCCTTTACAGTGTGCGCGCGCACGCACGCACACACACACACATACACACACACACACACACACACACACACACACACACACACACACACACACACACACACACACACACACACACACACACACACACAGCGTTCACATTTATGTACCCTGACAAAGGCTTAAAAGTCGATACATGTGGCTTTGCTAACAATGAAACACTTAATTCACTTCCAATTTGTCTCCACAGTGTCTGAATATCTCTTTGTCTATTGACTGACTGACAGTCATGTCTAGAAGCCTTCCATCTTTTGTCAAATTAACGTCAGATTTGACTTTTCGAAGCAGGTTAGGATAACTTACGCAGCAAGTTAGGAGTATTAATGTAGCAGGTTATGAGAAGTAGGTTATGGTTAGGAAAAGGCTTAGGGTTAGGGTTAGATAAAATGCAACAAACGTTCCAATAGTGTACTGTTAAAACAAAGTTTCTTTGGAATTTACGGTAACATACTGTATTATTATTTTTACAGTAATTTACAGGTAACTGGATCTCTTCTAGCCTTGACCTTCACTGAATGTGTCAACACGAATGACTGCTCCTGTGTGTCAGATTACCATATCTCCACCATGGTTTAATCAATATTGTCATCTTTCCAGCAACAACTCTTCTCCCCAGCAGAGGGAAAAGGGTGACATGTCAGTTTCAAGGTTTAAGTTACTATATCCAGCAAATAACTCTAAAACATTCTTTGTTACATTTTGCAGCTTCTTTGTGCAGCTTTTTTGTGCAGCCTCTATCATTCACCCCATCATCTGACAGTCTGGTCCATGTTGGTGTGTTGTTGCCTGGCTGGGTCTGAGTCTGGCTATCTGTGGACTCGCTTGCTGGTGTAATCGCTTGGCTGGGTTCACTTGTTCTCGTTGCCTGAGACTGGCTATGTGAGAGAACTGGTGTAATGGCTTGGCTGGCTGAGTTGACTGGAGTTGGCCTTCTCTCTGACTAATTTCCCTTTTGACCGAAATGTGTCGGTTCCTGTGCACTGTGTGTGTGTGTGTGTGTGTGTGTGTGTGTGTGTGTGTGTGTGTGTGTGCGCGCGTGCGCGCGGGTGTGTTTTGGAGCTCAGACTGAGCCAAGCTATTATCCTATTTAGCTACGGAAGTGTGGGCTGCAGAGGTAGTGTCTATTTATATCATAATATTGTCTCTCTCCGTGTCATGATGAATTTGGAAAGGAAACAATCACTCTAACTTGTCTATCAATAAATGGGTTTCTTATAACTCACAGGGTTTCTTATAACTCACAGGGTTTCTTATAACTCACAGGGTTTCATATAACTCACAGGGTTTCTTATAACTCACAGGGTTTCTTATAACTCACAGGGTTTCTTATAACTCACAGGGTTTCATATAACTCACAGGGTTTCATATAGCTTACAGGATTTCTTCTAACTCACAGGGTTTCATATAACTCACAGGGTTTCTTATAACTCACAGGGTTTCTTATAACTCACAGGGTTTCTTATAACTCACAGGGTTTCTTATAAATCACAGGGTTTCATATAACTCACAGGGTTTCTTATAACTCACAGTGTTTCATATAACTCACAGGGTTTCATATAACTCACAGTGTTTCTTATAACTCACAGGGTTTCTTATAACTCACAGGGTTTCTTATAACTCACAGGGTTTCTTATAACTCACAGGGTTTCATATAGCTCACAGGATTTCTTATAACTCACAGGGTTTCATATAACTCACAGGGTTTCATATAACTCACAGGGTTTCATATAACTCACAGGGTTTCTTATAACTCACAGGGTTTCATATAACTCACAGGGTTTCATATAGCTCACAGGGTTTCATATAGCTCACAGGGTTTCATATAACTCACAGGGTTTCTTATAACTCACAGGGTTTCTTATAACTCACAGGGTTTCATATAACTCACAGGGTTATAAGAAAACATGCCTCCCGTGGCCCCTGAGACAGACCGCGGAGGGTTTGCCTGTTGACAGTGTGTCTCCATTCATGAATATTTCAAAACCCTATTCCTATTAAAGAGATGTGCCTTATTCATAATGATATATAGTAGTAGTTAAGTTGAGGTTTCTTTATGGCATTTAAACACAGGGAGAATTTTCTGTTCTTTACTCAAAAGGAGAGGAATATTTTTTATGCCTTCAGGGTTACTTTTGACAAAAGAGAATACACTTGTGTCGTAGGTGGATTTATCTGAAGAGCGTGACAGGAACAAAATGAGCAATTGTGTAGGTTATTTGAGAATGTTCTGCCATAGTATATAAAACTGTTTGTTAAATAACTACTAGTTTATTAATTGTTCATTTTGGAATGCCATGATGTTGTTTTTTCCACCCCACCACCACACTTCATCCACCCCTCATCACATCAACTTGTCCCCAGCTGTCTCTCTAGCAATTTAACCTGCGGATGAGGTTACTCATCACATAACATCTTTATTATTGATGGGAAATGAGGAGGCTTTGTTGGATCTGATTAGTTACATATGTAGATATGGTTAATGTAAGCCCCATGCTGCTCTAACAGTCAGAGTCACTGACAGGAATGAAAGGGATGGAATATAATGGCAGTGGCAGTTCAGTTCCTTTTTTCAGTATCCCTTTCCTGATGAAACACGGGCATGTGAAAGGTTATTTTGTGTGTGTGTGTGTGTGTGTGTGTGTGTGTGTGTGTGTGTGTGTGTGTGTGTGTGTGTGTGTGTGTGTGTGTGTGTCCGTGCGTGCGTGTGTGTCCGTGCGTGCGTGCGTGCGTTTGTCAGATGAAAGGATTGCGACTGCAGAGAAGGAATGTTTCCACCCAGGTGGCGCTCATCATCACTATGCAGATCGTCATCATTACTTAGGTAGTTGGCAGGATGCACACACGTATACATACTGTACACACGCACATACAGAAACACACACACACACACAAGGTGGCAGGACAGAAAGGGCAGAATCTAAACAGCACCTATCATTTACACATATGGTACATCAGCTAGTGATGCTCAGCAGGTCCTCATCATCCTTTCACTCATTTAGAAGAGACCAGAGACACAGCTGGAAAGTTGTCTCTTCCGCAGCATATCCTACCAAACAACTCAGAATAGCACTCCTCTGATATCTAGATCTTGTTTTCTGGTATCAAGAGCATGTTATTTGTATTATTGAGAGCTGTAATGTGTAGTTTTGGACTGCTAGTGGCCGTGCCCCGTATTACTGATAGTCCTTCAGTCCCGTCAGTAGACCTATCTGGCCAGAAATGCCATCTTTCTGACTTATAACATCTCAGACTTATAAAAAATATATTGAAGGTAAAATCCACTCTTTAGGTATTTTTTTAATTCATCAACTGTTGATAAGGCCCAAAATGTTTTGCATGTCAGCAGTCAAAATGTTGGACTTTCAACAATCAAATTGTCACAAGCCACATCATCATGATGAAGCAAAATGCAGTGGACTAATGAAAAAAATACCAAAAGATACACTACATGGTCAAAAGTATGTGGATTCGGTTATTTCAGCCACACCCATTGCTCACAGGTGTATAAAATCACAGACACAGCAATGCAACTCCATAGACAAACATTGGCTGTAGAATGGACCGTAATAAAAAGCTCAGTCATTTTCAATGTGGCACCGTCATAGGATGCCACCTTTCCAACAAGTCAGTTCGATACATTTCTGCCCTACTAGAGCTGCCTGGTCAACTGCAAGTGCTGTTATTGGGAATTGAAAACGTCTAGGAGCAGCAACGGCTCAGCCACAAAGTGGTAGGCCACACAAGCTCACAGAATGGGATTGCCAAGAGCTGAAGCACGTAATGCGTAAAAAGCATCTGTCCTTGGTTGAAACACTATCTACCGAGTTCCAAACTTCCTCTGGAAGCAACGTCAGCACAAGAACTGTTCATCAGGAGCTTCATGACATTGGTTTCCATGGCCGAGCATCTGCTCCCAAGCCTAAGATCACCATGCGCAATGTCAAGAGCCAGCTGGAGTGGTGTAAAGTTTGCCGCCATTGGACTGAAGCGGTGGAAATGCGTTCTCTGGAGTGATGAATCTTGCTTCATTATCTGGCAGTCCGACGGACGAATCTGTGTTTGGCAGATGCCAGGAGAACGCTACCTGCCGCAATGATTAGTGCCAACTGTAAAGTTTGGTGGAGGAGGAATAATGCTCTGGGGCTGTTTTTCATGGTTCGAACTAGGCCCCTTAGTTCTAGTGAAGGGAAATCTTAACGCTACAGCATACAATTATATTTTTTAACCTTTATTTAACTAGGCAAGTCAGATAAGATTTTTTTTAAACTTTGCCTCCCCCTTTTTCCTTTTAACTTTGTGGCATCAGTTTGGGGAAGACCCTTTCCTGTTTCAGCATGACAATGCCCCCGTGCACAAAGCGAGGTCCATACAGAAATGGTTTGTCGATCGGTATGACAAAGCGCTGACATCAACCACATTGAACACCTTTGGGATGAATTGGAACGCCGACTGCGAGCCAGGCCAAATCGCCCAACATCAGTGCCCAAACTCACTAATGCGCTTGTGGCTGAATGGAAGCAAGTCCCCGCAGCAATGTTACAACATCTAGTGGAAACCCTTCCCAGAAGACTGGAGGCTGTTATGGCAGCAAAGGGGGGACTAACTCCATGTTAATGCCCATGATTTTGGAATAAGATGTTCGACGAGCAGGTGTCCATATCCTTTTGGTCATGTAATGTAGTTGTTGAGCGGATTTTCCCTTAAACAGGAGCTCAGAACACCCACACATTCTGAATAACTGACTGAAGAAGCTTACTGGCAAGTCTGAGTTTTATTACAATTCAAGGAAACTTGTGCAGGGTTTGTTGAAAGGGAATTGAGTTAACTGCATAATTCATCATTGTTGTCTGTCAAAGAGTCTTTGTAGAAGGAGCCCAGATTGTTTTGGTAGACTTCCTAGACTTTTGCAGTCTCTATGCCCTACTTCGCATTTCTACGCCCACTCCTTACCCACTGGGCATAGACATCAACTCAAATCCTAGTCCACATTGGTTCAATGCCATTTCATTGAAATAACGTGGAAACAACATTGATTCAACCAATGTGTGCCCACTCCTTATTCAATTAGGAGTTATGAATAGAAAATCAAAGATGTAACTGCATTGGACCATGGAAATTACATTTTAACAGGGGAATTACTATGTATCCAAACCCAGCAAGGGAGTGTAAGCTTCAGGTTAATATTTCAGAAAATATTGCCTTTCAATCACCTGTCTTTTCTTCAGCCACCTCCATGATCTCTGATTTGATATAGTGCGACTGTCTGTACTGTGTGGAAGGACTGGCGTTGTGTAGGAGTGACATGGTGACACCATGCACCAGTCATAGGACAATGGCCCTTCCCCTGCATGGTCCACAGTGTGATGGTCAGTGTGACAGAGCATATGAGAACAAAGATGAATCTGTGGCATTCTTTAATTTGACCTAAACACAGCCCATCTAAATCCACATACCACCCATCCAAACAGTGTAAAACCCACTATGCCCGTCCAAACAGTGTAAAACCCACTATGCCCGTCCAAACAGTGTAAAACCCACTATGCCCGTCCAAACAGTGTAAAACCCACTATGCCCATCCAAACAGTGTAAAACCCACTATGCCCGTCCAAACAGTGTAAAACCCACTATGCCCGTCCAAACAGTGTAAAACCCACTATGCCCGTCCAAACAGTGTAAAACCCACTATGCCCGTCCAAACAATGTAAAACCCACTATGCCCGTCCAAACAGTGTAAAACCCACTATGCCCGTCCAAACAGTGTAAAACCCACTATGCCCGTCCAAACAGTGTAAAACCCACTATGCCCGTCCAAACAGTGTAAAACCCACTATGCCCGTCCAAACAGTGTAAAACCCACTATGCCCGTCCAAACAGTGTAAAACCCACTATGCCCGTCCAAACAGTGTAAAACCCACTATGCCCGTCCAAACAGTGTAAAACCCACTATGCCCGTCCAAACAGTGTAAAACCCACTATGCCCGTCCAAACAGTGTAAAACCCACTATGCCCGTCCAAACAGTGTAAAACCCACTATGCCCGTCCAAACAGTGTAAAACCCACTATGCCCATCCAAACAGTGTAAAACCCACTATGCCCATCCAAACAGTGTAAAACCCACTATGCCCATCCAAACAGTGTAAAACCCACTATGCCCATCCAAACAGTGTAAAACCCACTATGCTCATCCAAACAGTGTAAAACCCACTATGCCCGTCCAAACAGTGTAAAACCCACTATGCCCATCCAAACAGTGTAAAACCCACTATGCCCGTCCAAACAGTGTAAAACCCACTATGCCCGTCCAAACAGTGTAAAACCCACTATGCCCGTCCAAACAGTGTAAAACCCACTATGCCCATCCAAACAGTGTAAAACCCACTATGCCCGTCCAAACAGTGTAAAACCCACTATGAAATATTCAATTCTTGCCATAGACTTTCAAGCAGATTTAAGTCATAACTGTAACTTGGCAACTCAGGAACATTCACTGTTTATTGGTAGGCAGTGTCAGTGTATATTTGGCATTTTGTTGTAGATTATTGTCCTGCTGAAAGATAAATTCCTCTCTCAGTGTCAGGTGTAAAGCAGACTGAAGCAGGTTTTCCCCAAGTATTTTGCCTGTGCTTAGCTCTATCCCATTTCTTTTTATCCTGAAAAACTCCACAGTCTTTGCCGATGTCAAGCATACCAATACCATGGTGCAGCCACCACCATGCTTGAAAATAAGGAGGCAGTTACACAGTGATGTGTTGTGTTGGATTTGCCCCAAACATAAGGCTTTGCATTTAGGCCAAAAAGAGTATTCCTTTGCTATGTTTTTTTGCAGTATTACTTTAGTGCCTTGTTGCATACAGGATGCATGTTTTGGTATTCTGTATATTTGTGTTCTTCTTTTCCCTCTGACATTTAAGTCATTATTGTGGAGTCAGTACAATGTTGTTGAGCCATCCTCAGTTCTCTCATCACAGCCATTGAACTAAAATGTAAATTTAAAATAATCAATGGCCTCATGGTGACATCCCTGAGTAGTTTCCATCCTTTCCTGCAGCTCAGTTCAGAAGGATGACTATCTTTGATGTGCCTGGGTGGTTTAATACATAATTCACAGCATAATTATTAACTTGACCATGCTTAAAGAGATATTCAGTATCTGATTTGTTATTGTTAACCATCTACCAATCACTGCCCTACTTTATGAGGCTTCCGAAAAGCTCCCTGTGCTTGAAATTCAATACTTGACTGAGGGACCTAACAGATGTTGTATGTTTGGGGGAAGAGGAAGGGGTAGTCAAACATATGTTTTTATTTCACACAGAGTGAGTCCATGCAAGGCCATAGCTACATGAGGACACTGAGGTCCGGAACTATTTTAGAATAAAAACTATTTACTGTTGAGAGTTAGAATAGTAGAATACACAAGGTGCCATTTTCAAACTTGGTTGTGCATCAGCAGTTTTCGTCTTGTTATATGTCACTTACTGGCAGTCACTCAGCCCATGTCAGTAAAAAAAAGTATTAATATGATTGGTAAATCAGTCTAGTTAGACTAGCCACTTGTAGTAATCATGGCCAAATTACAGACCGGACATGTGCCCAGGGTCTCCCATTGATTTTGTTAGTCAGTCTCACTCAGATATTAACATGACCTAAGTCATGGCAATATGTGCAGAATTGCAGGAAATTTGCTTTTAAAACTGCAAAAATGTCTCTCCGAAAGCCTTTTGGAGTGTGTCTGTGGACTTTTCCATGTGAATATTAAAGTCCCCAAAAATGTGGATATTATCTGCCATGACTACAAGGTCCGATAGGAATTCAGGGAACTCAGTGAGGAACGCTGTGTACGGCCCAGGAGGCCTGTAAACAGCAGCTTATAGTTTCACTCGATGCTAGGGGGTTAAGAAATAATGTAAAGCGCAAAGCATTATTTTTATTTGCCCAACAGCTTAAAACAGATGTATGTTTTTTTCAAGTCTCATTCAGTTGCTTCCGATGTCAACTTCTGGAGATCTCAGTGGGGTAATGATGTATGGCTCTCTCATGGTTCTGAACGCTCTGCTGGAGTTATAGAATCATTTCAATGGAAGTATTTGCACTCTGACTGTGATCCTTTTGGTCACTTTCTTTGTCTTGTTATCAACTGTAACAGCATCATCATTATTATTACCAACATTTATGGTTACAATTCCAAACTTGAAAATGATCACTTACTTGAATCTTTAGAAAGCGTAAAACCGTATTCTCCATTGCCTAACCAAGTTCCTGAATGCTTTACTTATAGTAGGTGGGGATTTTAATATTTCTCAGAATAATTTAATTGATAGATGGCCTCCAGGACATTCCACTTCTATGAATACAAGTTTGAGGCAGTTTATGGAAAGGTTTGACATTATAGATATTTGGAGAGTAAAGTTTCCTAATGACAAGTCTTTCACATGGAGTAATAAGGCATGATCCAGACAATCACGCATAGATGTCTGGCTGGTGTCTAAATGTTTTGATAAACAGGGTATTTCTGTTAACTTCCTGGCCACTCCCCTTACTGATCATAGAGCTATTTATATTGACATTAAACTGTTTATCTCTGATAATGGCCTTGGCAGAGCATCCTACTGGAAGCTTAATAGCTCTATATTAAAACATGAATCGGTCATGATGGAGATAAACTATTTTATTACACACTTTTGCCACTGCTCCAAAACTGCCATAAAAAAGCCACACTACGGTTTGCAACTGCACATGGGGACAAAGATCATACTTTTTGGAGAAATGTCCTCTGGTCTGATGAAACAAAAATAGAACTGTTTGGCCATAATGACCATCGTTATGTTTGGAGGAAAAAAGGGGGATGCTTGCAAGCCGAAGAACACCATCCCAACTGTGAAGCACGGGGGTGGCAGCATCATGTTGTGGGGGTGCTTTGCTGCAGGAGGAACTGGTGCATTGGAAAATTATGTCGATAAATTGAAGCAACATCTCAAGACATCAGTCAGAAAGTTAAAGCTTTGTCACAAATGGGTCTTCCAAATGGACAATGACCTCAAGCATACTTCCAAAGTTGTGTAAAATGGCTTAAGGACAACAAAGTCAAGGTTTTGGAGTGGCCATCACAAAGCCATGACATCAATCCTATAGAACATTTGTGGGCAGAACTGAAAAAGCGTGTGCGAGCAAGGAGGCCTACAAACCTGACTCAGTTATACCAGCTCTGTCAGGAGGAATGGGCCAAAATTCACCCAACTTATTGTGGGAAGCTTGTGGAAGGCTACCCTAAACGTTTGACCCAAGTTAAATAATTTAAAGGCAATGCTACCAAATACTAATTGAGTGCATGTAAACTTCTGACCCACTGGGAATGTGATGAAAGAAATGAAAGCTGAAATAAATCATTCTCTCTACTATTATTCTGACATTTCACATTCTTAAAATAAAGTGGTGATCCTAACTGACCTAAGCCAGGGAATTTTTAATTGGATTAATGTAAATGTATTTGGCTAAGGTCTATGTAAACTTTCGACTTCAACTGTATATAGTTCTAAGTATTGTGAGGTTTCCTCAACTCTATTTTTTGACTCTCTGGGGGATGTGAAATCAATTGGGGAGGCTGAGAGAGAACAGTGTGATGACCCTATTATAGTTGAAGAAATCATTTATTGTATTGAACACCTTCAAAATAATACGTCTCCTGGGACTGATGGGATATCTGCTGAATTTTAGAACAGTTCAATTAAATTAAAGCATGCCACTTCTCCTAGATTTGATTTGAAAATGGGAATTAGGCAGGTTGCCCAATTTCACCTCACTTCTTCCTGCTTCAACCCAACTTCTTACAAGTTATGTTAAATCCAGCGATATAAAAGGGATCTCTATTGCTGACAGAGATATTATCATAAGTCAGCTTGCAGATGACACAACCCTCTTTTTGAAAGATGCTGACCAGATCCCTAGAGGAATCGATGTGATAAATATATTTTCCAAAGCATCTGGTCTTTGCCTAAACCTTAATAAGTGTGAATTGTTTGCTGTTAAAGACCATGTGATACCCTCTATATGCAATATTCCAGTCAAGGAAAAAGTGACATACCTTGGGATTACCATATCTAAGGATCAACAGGAAAGATGCTCATTAAATTTTATACCTATTATTGAAAAAAACAAAAAGAAGTTGAACCATTGGTTGCAGAGGGATTTATCCTTGAAAGTTCGAATATTGCTTTCTAAAGCTGAAGGTATCGCCAGACTTACTTATGCAGCCCAGTCCCTATATCTTGACAACAAAATAGGTAAAGTGGTTGACCAGGTGCTTTTCAACTTCATCTGGAAAAATCGTACACATTATATTAGGAAATCTGTCGTTATGAACTCATATGAATATGGTCGTCTCAATTTTTTTGATTTTCCTACTTTGAATAATATTTTTAAGATAAATTGGCTAAACGTTTTTTAAAGAATCCAACTTCAATTTGGAATTTCATCCCTCATATTTTCTCCCGTTTTGGTGGCCTCAATTTTATGTTCCTTTATAACTATAACATTGATAAGATTCCTGCAAAATGATCTGCTTTTCATAGACAAGTATTCTAAGCGTAGTCGTTAATATATAAACATAATTTTTCCCTGCATAGGTATTTCATTTGGAACAATAAGGACATTTTGTATAGAATCAAATCTTTATTTTTTAAGAACTGGTTCAATAATCATATCCTGCTGGTGAGTCAACTTTTTAATGCAGAAGGATTGTTACTCAATTATGAGGAATTTTTCTCTCGTTACAATATCCCTGCAACACCTAGAGAGTTCGCCATAGTATTTGATGCTATTCCATCTGGAACTCTCATGTTATTTAGAGGTGTAGCCAGACATCACCTTCTTGACCTACCCTTGCTTAATCCAGTTGACTCTCCAATAGGGAAAATATGTTTCTCCTTGCTCCCTCAGAACAACAGATCTATACATGCTTTATTTCAAAGGGATATTGTATCCATTCCTTATGTCACAAGTTACTGGAATACATTGGTCACTAATATCTGTTGGAAAAAAGTCTGGTTATTACTATACAAATACCTGCTTGTTAACAAGGTCAAAGAGGTCTGGTTATTACTATACAAATACCTGCTTGTTAACAAGGTCAAAGAGGTCTGGTTATTACTATACAAATACCTGCTTGTTAACAAGGTCAAAGAGGTCTGGTTATTACTATACAAATACCTGCTTGTTAACAAGGTCAAAGAGGTCTCTTTCAGAATGATCCATAAGTATTACCTGAAGAAACTCAAAAAAGACATTAACATTGACTGTACATTTTGTGTTGAGCATCCAGAAACAGTTTCACATTTATTTTGGCATTGTCTACATGTAAAACAATTATGGAAAGATATTCACAGTTTTATAATTGTTAATATTCTTGATGACTTTTGTTTGTTATGGGAGAATGTGCTGCTTGGTTTCTTAACAATAATAAAGATAAAGACGTTTTTTTTACCTCATAAATCTAATTGTGCTAATGGGAAAATTTCATATTCATAAAGGTAAATTCACTAATAAAAATCCACACTTCCGTGATTTCTATAAGAAATTTGAGTAGTACATTAAGACCATTCAACATTCTTCTAATAAGAAAGCTGTTAAAACAAATCAATATGAGTGTTTCTTTTAAGGTCTTTGTATAATCTGTAATTTGTTGTACCCCCTAGCATATGTTATCATTGCCTATTTGTATACTTCTTGTATGTATACAGATTATTCTACATTATATAAAAAAAAGTGAGGGATCTAACATTAAGTAGCCCTATTTTGAGATGTGAGATATCACAATCTCTTTCAATAATGACAGGAATGTAGGTCTTTATTGCGGTGAGATTATTAAGGTGAACATCCCCATGTTTTGTTTTGCCCAACCTAGATCGAGGCACAGACACGGTCTCATTGGCGATAGATGAGCTGACTACACTGACTGTGCTAGTGGCAGACTCCACTAAGCTGGCAGGCTGGCTAACACCTGGCTGCACCCTATCTCATTGTGGAGCTTGAGGAGTTAGAGCCCTGTCTATGTTCATAGATAAAATGAGAGCACCCCTCCAGCTAGGATGGAGTCCGTCACTCCTCAGCAGGCCAGGTTTGGTCCTGTTTGTGGGTGAGTCCCAGAAAGAAGGCCAATTATCTACAAATTCTATATTTTGGGAGGGGCAGAAAACAGTTTTCAGCCAGCGATTCAGTTGTGAGACTCTGCTATAGAGCTCATCACTCCCCCTAACTGGGAGGGGGCCAGAGACAATTACTTGCGATGCCGACACATCTTTCTAGCTGATTTACACACTGTGCTATGTTGTGCTTGGTGACCTCTGACTGTTTCATCCTAACATCGTTGGTTCTGACGTGGATTACAATTTCCCTATACTCTCTACACTCACCAGTTTTAGCCTTCGCCAGCACCATCTTCAGATTAGCCTTTACGTCGGTAGCCCTGCCCCCTGGTAAACAGTGTATGATCGCTGGATGATTGTTTTTAAATCTAATACTGTGGCTAATGGAGTCACCAATGACTCCCATTTTGAATTTGTCAGAGCTAATGGTGGGAGGCTTTGGCGGCTCAGGCCCCATAACGGGTGGAGGAGAGACCTGAGAAGGCTTGGCCTCTGACTCCGACTCATTGCTTAATGGGGAGAACCGGTTGAATTTTCCAAGGTGAAAAAGTTTAATGAAAAAAGTAGAGTGAGGGGAAAAAATTTAAAATAACACAGTTATTCAAATTTTTGAAAGTAAATTTAGAAAGAAAAAAACGTAAAGTTGGCAGGTAGCAAAATACCGTTAGCAACAACCCGCACAGCAGCACGTAAACAAGTCCATAGCTAGTTGGCAAGCTTATAACTCATGCTTTTATTGTGGTTCAGTTACTGTTTGTTTTTATAGCCTAATTGTTTCTGAGTTAGTGAGCTAGTCTGGATGCAGACCGTTACTTTAACGTTATATTGAAATGAAAGTAGTGTCTCAATTGTTCATCCAATTTTAAAGTGGAACTGACCGCATTTTAACTACTTTGCAGATATGAAACAGACAATCATATCAGTAAAAAAAGTATAAATTCCCAGTTTTCTACAAAACCAACTTCATAAGAGGTTTTAAAAAGAGGTTATATTTGACTCAACATTCCATGACGAGGCATTGTTGGCAGAATAGATGGATGCAGTTCAATATATGATTAATATAATTCACCAATACATTTCTTGGTAGTCCAAAAAATATTATCAGTGTAACGGTTGTCATAAGGATCAGACCAAAACGCAGCGGGAACGTGTATACTCATCTTTTTAATGTGAAGAAGGAAAAACAAACAAATCACGTATACAAAACAAACGAACGACACTAACAGTCCTATCAGGTGCTCAGACACTAAACAGGAGACAACTACCCACAAAAACATTACAAAAACACCCCTCTTAAAAAAGACCTTCAATTAGAAGCAACGAGGAGCAGCTGCTTCCAACTGAAGGCCAACCCCATTAACTAACATAGACATAGAAAGACTAGAACTAACATAGAAATAAACTAACAAGAACATAGATCAAAAACCCCGGAACACATAAAACAAACACCCCTCTTACATAAGTACATATCCCAACAAACCCCGAACCACATAAAACAAACACCCCCTGCCACGTCCTGACCAAACTACAATAACAAATAACCCCTTTACTGATCAGGACGTGACAATCAGGTTGTAAATCACAGCTGGCCTGGTACATTGTTTGCAGCCTCCATTTGGGATGCATTGTGTCACGTCCTGACCAGTAAACGGGTTATTTGTTATTGTAGTTTGGTCAGGACGTGGCAGAGGGTATTTTGTTTATGTGGTTCGGGGTGGTGTTTTATGTAGTAGGGTGTTTGATTTATTATTTCCGGGTTTTTGGGGTTATGTTCTAGGTTTGTATTTCTATGTGGTCTCTAGTCTTTTGTATTTCTTTGTCTAGTTTATTGGGGTTGGACTCTCAATTGGAGGCAGGTGTTTTCTAGTTGCCTCTGATTGAGAGTCCTATATATGGGTATGTGTTTGGTTAAGTGTTTGTGGGAGATTGTTTCTTGTTTTGCCTGTGTGAGCCTGACAAGACTGTTTTGTTGTTCGTGCGTTCTTCTTTTTGTTATTTTGGTGTTCTCTTGATTTAAAATAAATAACAAGATGAGCATCCACATTCCTGCTGTGTTTTGGTCCTCTATTCCCGACGACAACCGTTACACATTGTTTGTTTCCATAACAACATTTTTGGGACAAAAACGGCTTAATTTATTTTAACTAAGGCTGGGAATGTCAAAACATTCAAAACAATCCTCAGAGTGAGGTGTCCTCTCATTTGTTTCTGGAAGTAGCTAGCTAGCCAACTTTAGCCAGTTAGATTTTAGCTAATCTCGCTCTGGCTAGCATTAGTTGTAGATCTTGTGTCACGCCTGCTCCCGCTCTTCCACCCTGGCGCTCGAGGGTGCCAGGCTGCCCTGCATTACACACTCCTGCCACCATCATTATGCACACATGGCTTCCCTCGTCACGTGCATCAGCGATTTCATTGGACTCACCTGGACTGTATCACCTGTTTTATTACCTCCCCTATATCTGTCTGTTCTCCAGCTCCGTTCCCCGCTTCTGCATTGATTGTCATCTGTCTTTGTGTTACCAGTGTGTTGACGCTGTTCCTGTCATGTTCCATGTCTGTTCCAATTAAATGTTGACTCCCCGTACCTGCTCCTCTCCTCCAGCGTCAGTCCTTACATCTTGTTGATGCGATTAACTGAGGGAGAGAGAGCCTACCTTTTCATGGATGTTTAATCAATAGGACTGTAAAGTTCCAAAATGTAAAATTGTCTAATGCTTTAAAATGATCTAAAGTCGCACTGTTGCATCTGCCTGTAAACACACAGTCCAGTTCAAAGTGAATGAAGGCAGGCTTTTTTTTGCATGAAGGCCTACTGTAGCTCAGATTGGCTATGGTGCACCTGTCTGCGTAGACTCTGGTCCTGGATGAGACAGATGTTTTTATTAGGTTTTATTTCCTGCAGTGTCTATTAATTGTCAAATTGCATGGCCGCTTTCCTATATTGCTACAGAATTTTAAAAAATGCCTTAGTATGTTACGCCCCTGAGAAAGGGGAGAAATAATCACGAGAGTGATACGGTATTGTTTCCTCAATGAGAACTTTTACTGTAATGAGGAAAAGACCGCGATTTCCCCGCGAACTTGGGTGAAGACCAGAGCAATCAATCTCAGGCTCATGGATTAAAGAGTATTTAGTAGATCACAGATTAACACTTTTCCCCTTCAATTAGGCACCACAAAATAAAGTAATCAATATAACGTTTACACATTCCTTTTACAATTCTTACCCTTTGTACACTTGATGGATTTTAACTTTTTAACACAATTATAAATGTTATCAATCTCTATCAACTAATACAGAATGCATGATCTTTTTAACCTTAGATGTTTTAAGATCCTCACATACTATGAACTTACTAATACTTTTTAATGTATAGCAGGCTATGAGTATTTCCTTTAACCTGTCACAAGTACACGTCATTCCCAAACATTCTAAGTATGTTTGAGAACGGGAAAATGACCAAATTGTTTTTAAAAGTATCATATTCTTCCTGGGGTTTGTATATGAACAGATTTTTTATAAGATTTCATGTTGCTAAAATGCTGTCAGTTCCACTTTAAACTATCCATTTTGACTTTCTCCTTAAATTGTGTTAATGTGGTCTAACACCGTACACAAACCGGCCGCGCACCATCATGCGCAAATTGATTTTGGCCCCTCACACCAAACGCAATCAAGACAGTCAGGTTGAAATATCAAAATAAACTCTGAACCAATTATATTAATTTCGGGACAGGTCGAAAAGCATTAAACATTTATGGCAATTTAGCTAGCTAGCTTGCAGTTACTAGCTAATTTGTCCTATTTAGCTAGCTTGCTGTTGCTAGCTAATTTGTCCTGGGATATAAATGTTGAGTTGTTATTTTACCTGAAATGCACAAGGTCCTCTACGACAATTAATCCACACATAAAACGGTTGACTGAATTGTTTCTAGTCATCTCTCCTGCTTCCAGGCTTTTTCTTCTTTGGACTTTATATGGCGATTAGCATATAACTTTCATAGTTACCAAGACGACCGACCGAACTTAAAAAATGGAGAACCGAGAGAGAGAGAGATTTAATTTTAGTTTTTCACTTTCACCTAGCCTACTTAACTAGCAAATGCAGGTAGCCAGTTTAGACTACTCAAACAGAGAGGGATGCAATGTTAGCTAGCTGGCTATGGCTATCCAACACTGGAACTCTTCCAAGTCAAGGTAAGCTTTTGGTTTTATTCATTTATTGCCACTGGGACCCGCCGGTGTAACTGCTAAACTTCTTGCTACTGACTATACACTGTACTGCGTGATTGTAGTGGATTTACTAACATGTTAGTTCTAGTACTTCTGTTGACTATGAAGGTTTGGCCTGGAAAGTTTTTTGTTGCCTGGTCACAGAAAGCTGTTGTGTTGTGCACTGATGTCCACAAGCGAAGGGAAAAGGTGTGAGGAGAGCGCGTAGATGCGAAAAGGAATACGACTGTGACGTAGAAGTCCGTCACTGGCCGCGGGCAGCATTTGGTACTTTAAAGCACTCACACATTCATCACTCCTCCCTGCTCCATTATCAGATAAGTTAACAATGTGGGTCGACACACAAGTTAACTTTTCTCTATCTTAGTACATACATTTCACACTTACTTCAGTAACCGGTTATGGTATAAAGAAATAAACAGACAGGTGTTCATATTTAATATAAGCAATATTTATTATACTTAGATGTTATGGATGAGCAGTTGTTTGTTCTGTTCCTCTCTCTCTCCATCTCTGTAGCTTCCGGCTATGCTGGATAAGGACCCGAGCTAAGGGAATTGGGCTTACTTTGTAGTGCCTGTCCGAAATGGCTCATTAATGTAAATGGGCATATTGGAAGACACTCTCAGTAGTGATGTCATTTTGTAAATGTTATATTGTGATGTTTCATAAACGTGTTGCAATGTATATATTTTGGTATGTTTAGATAAATGGAATCTGTAGGTTGAATAGGTAATTGCTTAATTAATTAGTGTTAATTGTTCTGAGGGGAGGGGCTACCCCTACCAAAGGAGCCTCTCGTTCAGTTCATAGAGAGGCATTTTGGATTGAGCTGTAGGTGGGGCAGCATTGTTTTTAGCTGACCCATAAGGTTTGATGGCAGTACTGTTGTTTTTGTTCCGGAATCACTATGTAAATAAACACCTTTGCACAGAAGAACTTTTGCGGCTCCGCCATCTTTTTATTTTTTATGGAGGTTAGGTTTTCCAGTTTAGCCTTCTGGCCTACTCTACGTGACATATGGTGGCAGCAGTGGGATGGCGCACCGCAAATCAGTGAATTCCAACAAGAGAGGTAAAGGAATGCGTACAGGATTGCGTTCTCAGCAGCAGCATCAACTGTCATAAAAGGTAATTGAAGTTGAAACGGGGTGGAATACCATGGAATCTTCTGGTGAAGAGGTTAATTATGAGAAACTAGGAGCCCGACCAAGGGGCCAAACACAACCAGAACTGTTTGAGCTACTGGTTGAACCAGCAGATACAGCCATAAGAGACCAGCTGACCGGAGGAGCAGTTGGGGGACCAGAACCACACCCAACCATGGTAGCCCTTTTCCAGCAACTTTTCACCTGCCTTGAGAAGAGGGACGAAGACCTCAAGCAGGAGTTTCGGGTCCTACGCCAATCTATCCTCACAGCTCCTCACCAAGCAGAACTCGTCAGTGAGAGCCCAAGATTGGGTCTGCCAACACCAGGACGACAAAGGCTTGACGCAGCAGGGACTTCAACTCCACAGCAGGATCCCCAAGCAGTAATGAGGCCAGCCCCAGCACCCGGAGACCAGTCCAGCAGTGTTAACGTTCATCTTCCAGCATTCCTGAGGAAGGAGCCAAAGATGCCCTCATACCAGCAGGGGGAGGACATTGAAAACTACTTGCTGAGGTTTGAGCGAATGGCCAAGACGTGGCAGTGGCCGGAGGCAGAGTGGGCCTGCAGGCTTGTCCCATTGCTCACGGGCAAGGCCTTAGAGGCTTACACAGCAATGGATGAGGGGCTGTCCAACGTCTACAAGGGCTTGAAGGAAGCGCTGCTGGTGAAGTTTGACATCTTCCCGGAGACCTACCGTCAACGCTTTAGAGCTGCATTGACGCCATCGGGTGAGTCGCCGACAGAGACGTATCACCGCCTCAAGGGTCTCTACCGACGATGGGTTCGACCGGAGGAGAAGACACAGGACGAGATCGGTGAGGTCATCATCCTCGAGCAACTTCTACAAGTTCTACCACACGACATTCGAACCTGGGTTCGAGAGCACGAGCCCAAGGACGGGCTTATGGCGGCCAAGCTTGCGCTGCAGTACCTTAATGCACGTAAAGGGGGCCCACCACGACCTGCAGCACCCGCTCCAAGGAGTCTCCGAGACACAAGGGACATCAGACATGCCAGAGATGGTGGAGGTAACTCTGGGGATTATGTGTCTGGGAGGAGGGGGGTAAGGGATCATGCAGTTCGCTCTGATGGGAGGGGTCTGACCTGTTTTTACTGCCGACAGCAGGGGCACAAGGCTGCAATGTGTCCGCTACGTAAATCCAAGCTCTCAGGTTACTGTTATGTGCCCAGAGAGGGGGATGGTGTTCAGAATAGACAGACTGGGGAAGGGTCAGTCTTGGTACCTGTAAAAGTGAATGGTAAAAGCCTTACTGCAATGATTGACACCGGCAGTTCCCTGTCGTTGATCAGAAAATGTAATGTACCTGTTAATGACATTGATTACGGTCACCAGACACTGATCCAATGTGTCCATGGTGACCAGTCACAGCAGCCCACAGCTGAACTCACAGTGGAGATTCAGGGTCAGAAATACCTCCTCAAAGTTGGGGTAATGGAGAAGCTACCTTTTGAGATGATTTTGGGGAGGGATGTGCCTGTTCTCTCTGATCTGTTGGGAATTGTGGGGGGTCTGCTATATGAGCAGTCAGTTTGCCAGTCTGATGTTCAGGTGTCATGTTCAGTTGTCACTCGTGCCCAGGCCAAAGCTGGTTTACAACCTCTGCCTGACTTGTGTGATAGTCTGTGTGAGGGGGGAACCAAAGGGCCCAGAAAATCACGCCGCCAGCGGCGTCTTGAGAAGTATGTGGGAACCCCTGTGCCTGTTGCTGATGTGTCTGGGTTAGAAGTGCAATGGGATGTTCCACAAAATTTTGCTACACTGCAGAAGTCTGATGCAACCTTGAAAGGTTTATTTGATAAGGCCTTAGCTGGGGACAGCCAATCTTCATGTGGGGGAATATACACAGTAGACAACCACATACTCTACCTTGGGTCAGAAGCAGATAGCAGGAAGTTAGTGGTGCCATCTACATGTAGACCACTTGTTCTCAACCTTGCACATACAGTTCCATGGGCAGGCCATCTAGGGCAACATAAGACCTATCTTAGGCTAGGCTCCCGTTTCTTTTGGCCCTCCATGTATACTGATGTACAAACATACTGCAAAACATGCCCCACGTGCCAGAAAACCAGTGCTGTCCGTAGGTCTGACCGGGCTCCTCTATGTTCACTGCCAGTTATCTCTACCCCATTCAAGAGAATTGCAATGGACATTGTTGGACCCTTGGAGAAGAGTAGTGCAGGTTACCAGTATATATTGGTGATCTGTGACTATGCCACCCGGTTCCCAGAAGCCTTCCCACTCCGTTCCATAACCACTCCAAAAATAATCAGTGCTCTTGTTCAGCTCTTCTCTCGTGTAGGAATCCCTGATGAAATCCTGACGGACCAAGGCACAAACTTCACTTCACGACTGATGGTTCAACTCCACCGACAGCTGGGCATTAAAGGCTTGAGGACCACTCCCTACCACCCCCAAACGGATGGGCTCATAGAGAGATTCAATCAAACGCTCAAGAACATGCTGAGGAAGTTTGTGGCTGACACTGGTAAAGACTGGGATAAGTGGTTACCCGTTCTGCTTTTTGCTTACAGGGAGGTGCCTCAGGCATCGACAGGTTTCTCGCCATTCGAACTCCTCTATGGATGGCCAGTGCAGGGACCACTGGACCTGCTGAAGAAGTGCTGGGAAGGTTCCCCAGTAGCTACCTCAGGACAGGGGATTGTCCAGTACGTTCTCCAGATGCGAGACAGGCTGGAGCGGTACCGAGAGGAAGCTAGGGAAAACCTTCAGCAAGCCCAGAAGGCCCAGAAGCGAGGTTATGACCAGCACGCTCGCCACAGAGAGTTTAAGCCAGGACAGAAAGTCCTGCTCCTCCTTCCCTCGTCTACCAGCAAGCTCCTTGCGCAGTGGCAAGGGCCGTACCTAATCGGGAGGAAGATGGGTCCGGTGACCTACGAGGTGCTGCACCCGGACAAGGGTAAGGAGAAGCAAACCTACCATGTGAACCTCCTCAAGGCCTGGGAGGAGAAAGAGGAACTCTCCCAGGTAAAATCCTTTCTGGTCCGCAGAGTCGAAGAAGAGGATGAGTCAGATGGGGTCACAGAGGCATGGAAAGGACAAGCAGAGGTCATACTGGCTCACCTAGAAGAAGACAAGCAAGATGAGCTGAAGCAGCTGTTTGGCAAGTATCCGGCCCTCTTCAGTCAGAGGCCAGGAAGAACCAAAGTCCTGGAACACGTCATTCGTTTGAAGCCTGGCCAGAACCCTGTCCGCCAGCATCCTTACCGTGTGCCTGAGAGGCTGGTGGTAGCCCTCAAAGAAGAGGTCCACACCATGATAGAGATGGATGTTGTCGAGCCATCGTCAAGTGAATGGAGCAGCCCTATTGTCATTGTTCCAAAGAAGGATGGCTCTTTGCGCGTCTGCATGGACTTCCGTAAGGTGAATGCCATCTCCCAGTTTGATGCTTACATCATGCCCCTTATTGACGACTTACTGGAGAGAATCGGTAGAGCTCATTGCATCACCACATTGGATCTCTGCAAAGGGTACTGGCAGGTGCCCCTGGACGAACAATCCAAGGCCTACACTGCGTTCCGAACACCGATGGGCCTGTTCCAGTTTAAGGTCATGCCGTTTGGCCTTCATGGAGCCCCTGCGACTTTCCAGAGGCTGATGGACAAGGTCCTCCAGGACTGTGATGATTACTGTGCTGCTTACTTGGATGACGTGGTGATCTACAGCCACTCCTGGGAGGAGCACATACAGCATCTTAGCAGAGTCCTGGGGAAGATCCATGATGCAGGCCTCACGCTTAACCTCCTGAAGTGTGAGTGGGCAAAACAGGAGACAAAGTACCTGGGTTACCAGCTGGGTATGGGTGAAGTTCGACCTCAGGTGGACAAAGTGGAGTCCATCAGGAACAGCCCTCAACCCAGAACCAAGACACAGGTGAAGTCCTTCCTAAGTCTGGCAGGATGGTACCGGAGATTCATTCCGCAGTTTTCGACCATCGCTGTCCCTCTGACCAATCTCACTTCAAAGGTGGCCAGCAACCCTGTGAAGTGGACTGAGGAGTGTGAGGAAGCCTTCAGGATACTGAAAAAACGACTGTGCTCATTCCCTGTTCTCCAGACCCCTGATTTTCAGAAGAGGTTTCTCGTGCAGGTGGACGCTTCGGCTGTGGGAATTGGAGCTGTACTGGCCCAAGGGGAGCCAGGAGAAGAGCTTCCTGTACTGTACCTGAGTCGGAAGCTGTTGCCGAGGGAAACCAGGTATTCGACAATCGAGAAGGAGTGCCTGGCTATAAAGTGGGCCCTAGATAGCCTCCGTTACTACCTTCTTGGGAGGGAATTTGACCTGCACACAGACCACAGAGCACTGACCTGGATCCAGAACATGAAGGACCGGAATTCTCGTGTGACCAGGTGGTATCTGGAGCTCCAGCCCTTCAGGTTCTGTGTCCGTCATAAGGCAGGAAAAGAAAACGTCACGGCGGACTACCTATCCAGGCTCCCGAACCTGGTCGCTTCAGGAGAGGAGGAAGGTAATGTGACGTAGAAGTCCGTCACTGGCCGCGGGCAGCATTTGGTACTTTAAAGCACTCACACATTCATCACTCCTCCCTGCTCCATTATCAGATAAGTTAACAATGTGGGTCGACACACAAGTTAACTTTTCTCTATCTTAGTACATACATTTCACACTTACTTCAGTAACCGGTTATGGTATAAAGAAATAAACAGACAGGTGTTCATATTTAATATAAGCAATATTTATTATACTTAGATGTTATGGATGAGCAGTTGTTTGTTCTGTTCCTCTCTCTCTCCATCTCTGTAGCTTCCGGCTATGCTGGATAAGGACCCGAGCTAAGGGAATTGGGCTTACTTTGTAGTGCCTGTCCGGAATGGCTCATTAATGTAAATGGGCATATTGGAAGACACTGTCAGTAGTGATGTCATTTTGTAAATGTTATATTGTGATGTTTCATAAACGTGTTGCAATGTATATATTTTGGTATGTTGTAGGTTGAATAGGTAATTGCTTAATTAATTAGTGTTAATTGTTCTGAGGGGAGGGGCTACCCCTACAAAAGGAGCCTCTCTTTCAGTTCATAGAGAGGCATTTTGGATTGAGCTGTAGGTGGGGCAGCATTGTTTTTAGCTGACCCATAAGGTTTGATGGCAGTACTGTTGTTTTTGTTCCGGAATCACTATGTAAATAAACACCTTTGCACAGAAGAACTTTTGCGGCTCCGCCATCTTTTTATTTTTTATGGAGGTTAGGTTTTCCAGTTTAGCCTTCTGGCCTACTCTACGTGACAACGACGATCAAAGGGATCATGCTTTTTCATGTGGCTGTTACAAAAGTGAACTGTTTGCATGTGATCAGGGGTGTATTCATTCTGCCAATTCTGTTGAAAAAACGTTTCTTGAACGGAAGCAATCGGAATGAAACAGGGGTAAACATACCTGAATTTGTCCAATAGAAACTATCGTTTGCAACTGTTGGACAAATGATTACACCCTAGATCAGCTAGATGCAGGCAAGAGTGTACAAGGCGGTATTGAATGTGTCATAGTCTGTTACCTTCATTACTAAAATGTATCTTCACCTGCTCACCCACATTGTAAACTTTCATTGATAGACTAGGTAGTAGCAACCTCATGATGGGTAAAGGGAACATTTGAGTATTATGTAGTAGCCTAAACCTATTGATGTTACATTGAGCTGGATGAATGGAATATGAATGACAGTCATCCAATATGCTGTAATAGAAATAAGGCCATCCGCATAAAAATATATATATATTGACCTCGCTCATCTTAAACGGCACTGACCGCCACTGGTCAAAATAACCACATTTTTGGGTAAATCAAGTAACCTTAATGTGTTTGATCATTCATATAACCCAACAGCGCTGTTTCAAAATAACCCAGTACTGGAAATGTACTATATATTGACCCAGCATTTTTTAGAGTGTACTGATTTGTATCACGGGTGACCTGCATGCACAAGCACAGCCTGTGGCACCTTTTCGCGCAGATACCTACAGATCCATTCCCTGAGCGCTAGTGCACCAGCACTAGATTAACTGTAGGTGGACCACCCGTGCGCGCTCCCAATTGCGCATTCTTGTTTGGACGGGTCGGATTTCGGATGGAAGTCGGTAACAGAAGAGGGTATTCGCGTCGCTGTGTGGAATTGAGCTCCTCCTCACCTCATTTGCCCCGGTCAAACCCTCAAACCGTGGCCATGGACCAAAACACCGGGAGATGAGCGGACGGATGTGACTATTCAACAGATCATCAGATTAACCGACAGTTTTATCGCGGTTGAGAACACAGGTGAGGAGATGCTACGTTTTATTCACTGTCTGTTTTTATACTATTGTAGATTAGAAATAATTGCAGGTGTGAACAATTTTGCAACAAACAAATGAGTAGATTTTATTTGTTGGAACCATAATGAATGGTTTGCAGCTGGACCCATTTCCTTCCACAGCATTTGTTTAATTGAAATTACTCTTTTTTTTATAGTGTTTGAATAATAATGATTTCCCTTGTCTTGTCTCGTTGTCCTGTATATTGTGTATTTAATGAAGATAGGCTGCTGCATCTTTTCCAATCCATAATGATTTATGTAGATTTCCTGTCAGTCTGTTAATAAGATGGTCACTATATTTGACTAGCAGGGAGAGGAGAAGCTTCACTATCCCTTTTATCTCATCCCCGTTTTCCCTCTTCCCCTTTCCCTTCATATTTTGTCCTCTTCTTCTTCATCCCCTGGCCTTTGTCTGTAATTGAATGATTTATTCGACCCATTCTCTAATGAGAGCAAGCGTTCAGAGCAGTAGTAGACAGACTAGTTGCTATTGATTATGCTGGTCAGCTAAATTGCAACTTCAACAGACATCTTTGCCAGCCAGGATCTTACATGTAGGGCCTATACAATGTGATGATGATTCCCCAAGGAGAGTGGGTAGGGCACAAAATCCCCCTTACCCGGATGGACCATTAGAGGGGAGGGTCGGTCTTGGGGCAACTTCTACCAAACAAGGTTATTATAGTAAACGAAAACTGAAACTAGAACGAAGCATGGAAAAACAATTTCGTAAACTGAAATAAAATAACTAACAAACCTGTCAAATATAGTTTCAGTATGTGTATATATATATATATATATATATTATATATATATATATATATATATATATATATATATATATATATGATTCCAAAACGAATTAAAATGAAAACTATAATTAATTATATGTTCAGTTTGAGTTTTTATTTGGGAAAAAAATCTAATGGGGTTTTCAAGCTTTTTTTTATAGGGTTTTCAAGCTTCTGAATCTGGCAGGTAAATGCTGCCAGGAGATGGTGATGTTTCAAATAGGGCTAGTTTGTGCATCCCTATTATTAGCTATCACTACAGCAGTTAACAGGAAATAAATCTGCTACTTTCTGTCCCTAACACTCAAACTAAAACTGAAACTAAATCATTTAAAAACGAAATAGAAATGGTTTATATAACTCAAACAAAAAACAACAACTAGTAAATCAGGTCTGAAAACGAATTGAAACTAAACTGAATTCCTAACAAAAATGTAAAATCTAATAGAAATAAAAACACAAAACTATAATAGATAGGTTGGGGAGTAGACATACTTTAAGAGTTTAAATAAGGGTCGGACCCTTTTTTTCAATTTTCGCCTAAAATGATGTACCCAAATCTAACTGCCTGTAGCTCAGTACCTGAAGCAAGGATATGCATATTATTGATACCATTTGAAAGGAAACACTTTGAAGTTTGTGGAAATGTGAAATTAATGTAGGAGAATATAACACATTAGATCTGGTAAAAGATAATACAAAGAAAAAAACATGCGTTTTTAGTTTTTTGTTCCATCTTTGAAATGCAAGAGAAAGGCCAAAATGTAATATTCCAGGTTAGGCGCAATTTAGATTTTGGCCACTAGATGGCAGCAGTGTATGTGCAAAGTTTTAGACTGATTCAATGAACTATTGCATTTCTGTTCAAAATGTTGTATCAAGACAGCCCAAATGTGCCTAATTGGTTTATTAATACATTTTCAAGTTCATAACTGTGCACTCTCCTCAAACAATACCATGGTATTATTTCACTGTAATAGCTACTGTAAATTGGACAGTGCAGTTAGATTAACAAGAATTTAAGCTTTCTGCCCATATCAGATATGTCTATGTCCTGAGAAATTTTCTTACAACCTCATGCTAATCACATTAGCATACGTTAGCTCAACTGTCCCGCGGGGGGGACACCGATCCTGTAGAGGATGTTATTATTAATCTCTTCCCTGTCTCTGGTGAAGAGAACCGTTAATCTGTAGTCTCTTCTGTTATTACTGAGGAGGAAGCAGGAGGGAGGGGGATCTGAGACAGACCTTGGGCCCTTCATCCATCATAAATCCAGACATTAGCAGTTAGCTTTTAATAGTAAAGGGTACAGATGAGTGATCCTCAAACCTAGAGGCAGTGAGGATATTGAGTTTTTAAAAGTCACATTGTCTCAGTCAAACCCTGTTGTCTGTCAGACAGAGGAGAGAGAGAGAGACTGTTTCCTGCCTCGTTTGTGTGTAGCTTTGATCCTGCAACTACCCACTGGGGAAAAACTGGTTCAATCAACATTGTTTCCACGCCATTTCAACCCAAAAAATCTGTGATGACTTTGAATCAACGTGGGAAACCAATGTTTGTTGATTTTATGACGAATTCACACAACAAATGTAAATCAAACTAGAAATTGAACTGCCATCCGTGCCCAGTGGGTAATGGTATTATGCACAAGCCCCCTCTGTTCCAGTTATCACAGACAGACATCAGACGTCTTATTTACAAACACTGATGATTAGTCTGAAAGCAGAATGTTTAGTCTGGAAGCAGGATGAAACAGTCAAGGGAGTCTTCTGTCAGGTGAATAAGAGAGAACAGAAAATACCTTGACAGGTTACATACTCAAACAAATAAAGACTGCTGGAGGAAGATCTTGCAGTCAAATTGTAATGTTTTAGCAACATATCATTGTCTTGGGATCTACTGTTGAGTTTTTAGTGAAACACACCCAGCCGGCCCAACGATACCTCTATGGTCTCACTATTAATGTGTTTCAGTCTAAATGACTCCCAGGGTCCTGTGGCAGAAACAACGCGGTGTGAACACTGATCTCTCCCAGGGTCTTATTCCCTTAACACAGATCACAGGGTCTATCTTCTGCCTCTCTGAGGTTCCCTTCAGAACACCAGCAATTAGCCGTCTGCTCTAAAGTCTCTTTCTTAATATCCACAGCTTCAGAAGGAAATACCTCAATACTTTACATCAATCACTGGGCCAGACGGTGGTTATAGAACAGACCTGGTGGTGTCTCTCACTTAACCCTTAGGAGAGAGAGAGTACCAGAGCATAGTATATCTTTCCATCAGACCTATGTATATTCTGCTGAGAGGGAAATGTATATGAAACTTTTTCTCCTTTTTCTTCCCTGGTCGTCTGCCAAGTCCTTGAGAGAAGTGTCCTCTGACAGGGACAGTATGTACACACCTTCATTGCTACAGTACTGTATGTTGAGCTACGATGTTTTATTACCATGGCTGCATTCATCACTGTGGGACAGGCTGTGTCTCCAGAGAAGGAAACAGAGTCATTCTGCACTAAAACAGTCACTCAACTGTTCGACAGGCCCTGACTCTCACCCTAATACAGCCACCTTAGACAGGCCCTGTTGTAACTACATGAAGAATATCATGTTAACCCGTAAGCCAGATAATGTGCCTATTCCAAAAAAATCTATTTTCAGGACCACAGAGAGCGCCCTCAACGTCCTGAAGAAATCACTCACAGAGTTCAGCACCACAGTAGTGGAGAGCGCCACTCTCTGCAAATGGGCTCTCTCTCCACCAATAGTTCCAAGTTTTCAAGTTTTAATGTCACTTACACAAGTACAGTCAAATACCTTTCTTGCAAACTCTAAATCCAACAATGCAGTAATCAATATCAATGTAGTACTAACAATTACATAAGGTAGTACAAACACACACAAGAAATTAAAATGAGAAGAACATAAGAAAGTAAGATAAAACAGAGTGGCAGCAGTGTAAAGGAAGATTATACATAAGTGTGTATGCGTGTGTGTAGAGTCAGTATAAATGTGTGTGGATGTTATGTGTGTCTTGGAGTGTCAGTGTGTGTGAGTGTGTAGAGTCCTGTGAGTGTGCATAGAGACAGTTCAACATTTTAAATAAATACAAGGGGCAACTCAGTCCATGTAGCCATTTTTGTTAGATATTTAGCAGTCATTTGGCTTGGGGATAGAAACTGCTCAGGAGCCTGTTGGTGTCAGACTTGATGCACTGGTACCGTTTGCCGTGCGAATGCAGAGGGAACAGTCTATGGCTTGGGTGGCTGGAGGCTTTAACGATTTTCCGACCCTTCCTTTCACATCACTTGTGACGGCAGGGAGCTGGGCCCCAATGATGTACTGGGCTGTCCGCACCACCCTCTGTAGTGTCAAGTAGTAAAGGGTGGTGCTGTTGCCATACCTAGCAGTGATGCATCCAGTCAAGATGCTCTCAATGGTGCAGCAGTAGATCTTTTTGTGGATTTGAGGGCTCATACTAAACTTTTTCAACCTCCTGAGGGGGAAGAGGCGATGTTGTGCCTTCTTCACGACTTTGCGTGTGTGGACCATTTTAAGTCCTTAGTGATTTGGGAACAGAGGAACTTGAAGCTCTTGACCGAATAGGGAATAAAACCTGATTTTATTTTAATCTGCAAGTACTGCTTCGGGACTCCTTATTATACACCACAGGCCCTGTCTCTCATCCTAATAGAGCCCCCTAACCTTAAAAAGGGCCCTGTCTCTCACCCTGATACAGCCCCCTTATACATGGTGCCTCATTACACAATCATACAGTGAGGTGAATAATTAGCAGGATGTGATCCTGCTGAGAGGAGGAAGTATGCATGACACACACACACACACACACACACACACACACGCATACTGTACACATACACTCCATCCTAAATTAGTTTATTCCTCTGATTATACTCAAATCAACACAGAGTAATTACTGCTTTTCATGTAGTGTGTGTGTGTGTGTGTGTGTTTGACAATCGAAGTAAGAATAATCAAATGCCATATTTGTGTCACCCAGTATCACCTCAGTAGACTGCTGCTGGGTGTCCTGTCTGCTCTGCTCTGTCTCTAGAGCACTTTATAGAAGGAGATTACATCCCCAGATAGATAGATAGATAGATGGAGGGAGGGACATTTTTTAAAGATTGATGCATTATTGCATACTCCAAGCCTTGGCTGAAACGGGTCTTTTGAAATCCAAGTTAAACTGAAACAGGTCTGTTTAAATCCCAGTTCAACTGGAACAGGTCTGTTGAAATCCCTGATTCTACCTCCAGCTTGATAAATAAGTCATGCTAAGCTTTGCATCTCCAGGGGGACACGTCACTCTCACAGTCCTAGCGCTTCAATCCACAGATTGACGTTTAAATGGGTGCATTCCAATTACACAGCATCAGGTATCAGTCCCTATCATTTCAATCAACACACACACACAAACGCACTGAAACTGTTGGGTTTAAATTAAACACTCTGGTAAGAAACACTACATACTTAAATACAGTGCATTACTACAGTACATACTGTTCCTTGACTTTAGTGTTCTATATTGAGTAAACTATGGAGGAACAGACTCACAGACAGGTGATATGCTGATAGACAGGAGAGAGGTTTGGGAGAGATCAATCAATCAATCAACTGTATTTTGTACATCAGCAGATGTCACAGAGTGCTTATAGAGAACCCAGCCTAAAACCCCAAACAGCAAGCAATGCAGATGTAGAAGCACAGTGACTAGGAAAAACTCTAGAAAGGCAGGAACCTAGGAAGAAACCTAGAGAGGAACCAGGCTCTGAGGGGTGGCCAGTCCTCTTCTGGCTGTGCCGGGTGGAGATTATAAGAGTGCATGGCCATTAAGGCCAAATCCTTCTTCAGATGTTCAAATGTTCATAGATGACCAGCAGTGTCAAATAATCATCACAGTGGTTGTAGAGGGAGCAACAGGTCAGCACCTCAGGAGTAAATGTCAGTTGGGTTTTCACAGCCCAAAATTCAGTGGTCGAGACAGCAGGTGAGGTAGAGGTAGAGAGAGAGGTAGAGAAAGAGCGAGAGAGAAAGAGGTAGAGAGAGAGAGGGAGAGAGAGAGACAATGTTTAGCTAGGCAATGTTTTTGATGTGTGATGCAGCTGTGTGTCTAGGTGTGTGTGTTCGTACATGCGTATGTGTGCATTTAATGATGTCTGAGAGTTTATCTAACTTGAGTTGTGCGTTTCTTCAAATCCATTCTTCACAAAAATAAAGTCATAGTTGCTATGACAACTGGTCCACCTTGAAACAGGCTTCTCACAGCTAACTGTAGAAATACAAGGAAATCAGCATGATGAGTGCTTTCAATGTCTTATGAAAGCTGTTAAAGGCACTTAGTTTCACTTCTTGATTGATAAACTCTAAAGAAGTTGTAGCTAGAGTACAGAAATACTGTCTTCAGGGACAAGTATCCACACACAGACACACACACACACACACACAGACACACACACACAAAACACACACACACACACACATTGTACTCTCTTTGATCAGTGATTGCACCGTGTGTATGCGCGTGTGTGTTTGCACGTGTGTGTGCATGTGATGAGGGTCATGGCTTTGATCAGTGATTGCATCAAGGGTGAGTATGTGTGTGGGTGGTTGGGGGGTGGGGGTTATGAAATCAGCGGCTGGACTCTCATTGTTGATTCTTTCTCTTGTCTCTCTCTCTCCAGGTGTGTGTGTGTGTGTGTGTGTAACATCATTGTTGAGACCAGAGAGCCTGCTGATCAGAAGCTACTGATACAAGGGTTACTGCTGAAGGTCACACACCAATGAACACACTTTACAGAGGTACACACAGCTTTTACAGCTATGGAGGATTAAGGTTCATTCATCATGTCTGGTCTTTCTGAAGTCCTTATCTTCATGGTTTGAGCGTGAGTACGTTTTGAACTCTTAATAAGCACCGTTCATCTATATACGCCTTGGTGTAAACCCTTATCCTCCTCCCCTCCCCTCCCCTCTAGGATGGACTTCTCTAACTGTACAGAGGGGTTCTTCTCCCTGGGCGATGGGAGTGAAGAGGTTTCTATAATCCCCCCAAGTAAGATCCTCCTCACCTTCACCCTGTCCCTGCTCGCTGTCATGACAACAGCCATCAACTCCCTGGTGATCACAGCCATCATCGTAACCAGGAAGTTGCATCACCCGGCCAACTACCTGATCTGCTCTCTGGCAGTGACAGACCTGTTGGTGGCCATCTTGGTCATGCCCTTCAGCATCCTCTACATACAGAGGTCATTACATAGATTCATTACTGCACAATTGATTGATTTGTCTTGCAACATAAAGTGTCTTACAGCATTTCAGATGCCCATTTATGTTTAAAATACTTATTTTATCAAAGTATACACTGAGTGTACAAAACATTAAGAACACCTTCCTAATATTGAGTTGCAACCCCCCATTTGCCCTCAGAACTCACTCAATTCGTTGGAGCATGGACTCTATAAGGTGTTGAAAGCATTCCACAGGGATGCTGGCCCATGTTGGCTCCAATGCTTCCCACAGTTGTTTCAAGTTGGCTGGTCCTTTGGGTGGTGGACCATTCTTGATACACATGGGAAACTGCTGAGCGTGAAAAACCCAGCAGAGTTGCAGTTCTTGACACAAACTGTGCACCTGGCACCTACTACCATACCCCCGTTCAAAGGTGCTTACATCTTTTGTCTTGATCATTCACCCTCTGAATGGCACAAATGCACAATCCATGTCTCAATTATCTCAAGGCTTAAAAATCCTTCTGTAACCTGTCTCCTCCCCTTCATCTACACTGATTGAAGTGGATTTAACAAATTACATCAATAAGGGATCATGGCTTTTACCTGGATTCAACTGGCCAGTCTGTCATGGAAAGAGCATGTGTTCTTAATGTTTTGTTCACTCAGTGAAACAGTTTGTGAGCATAATAATAAAGTACTTAATAATGAAGTTCAGTAACAAACATAATAACTCTCATTATTCTGTCTGAATCCTCAGGGAGAGCTGGCAGATGGGAGAGGCCGTGTGTTACATGTGGCTGAGTGTTGACATCACCTGCTGCACCTGTTCCATCCTCCACCTGGCAGCCATCGCTCTAGACCGCTACCGGGCCATCACTGACGCCGTGGAGTATTCACGCAAACGCACTGGCCTCCGAGCTGGGATCACTGTTGGCGTGGTCTGGTTTCTGTCCATCCTCATATCCCTTCCCCCTCTCCTGTGGAGGAACCATGGCGGGGAGCCAGAAGAGGACCAGTGTCTGATAACTCACCACCACATCGCCTTTACCCTCTACTCCACCCTGGGAGCCTTCTATATCCCCCTGCTCCTCATCCTCATCCTATACTACAAGATCTACAGAGCAGCTCAGACTCTGTACCTCCGCAGGGGGGCCAGCAGGGGGGCCAGCAGGGCCAGCCGACACTCCTCCATGGTCAACGGAACCACCCTCCCCTCCTGCCCCCCTGATGGGGGCCCCGACACCCTGAACCTCCAGGAGAAGTCCTACTCAGACCCCACCACAGAGGGAGACCGTGTGCGCATTACCGTAAAGAGTCCCCACAGCGAGTCGAGGCGGGAGCGTGAGTGTTCGTTGAGACGGCAGCGTATCTCAGGGACCAGGGAGCGACGTGCTGCGTCTACGTTAGGACTGATACTGGGGGCCTTCGTGGTCTGCTGGCTGCCTTTCTTCCTGAAGGAGGTGATCGTCAACACGTGTGGCTCCTGTAGCACCTCCATAGAGCTGGCTGACTTCCTCACCTGGCTGGGGTACCTCAACTCCCTCATCAACCCTCTCATCTACACCATCTTCAATGAGGACTTTAAGAAGGCCTTCCAGAGATTGGTCAGGTGTAGGCATCGCCTCTGACACGGATGGAGAGGACACACATGCACACACACACAAACACGTGCACAGCGCTCAGTTGTGTTGGGCCCGGGATGGCATCTGATTGCCTGAGATCAGAGACTATCGACAAGAGACTTTAAATTATTAACCGGAGGAAATGGCCTTTAAGACTATGTCAAGACTATGAGACACTCCAGCCAGGTCAGTCTAATGGGACTGGCACATTGCTGAGGTCTGGAGGGAAGTTAGGAGGACCTCAGATCCATAAGAGTCTATTTATGGAGAGCCCTGCAATCATCATCTTCTTGTTTGTATGGGTTATTGACGTGGCCGGAATGGTGTTTAATAACAAAGGACAATGTTTAAATGAACAGACTGAAACAGAATACAACTCAGAAAAGCTTACTATGGTGTTTCTGTCTGTTCTATAACTATCAACCTCCCCAAGCTAGTCTGCTCTGAAATAAAACATATCAAAACAATATTTGTTATGGTCATTGTTTTTGTTTAACCTACCAAAGTAGTGATTAAAGATATTATGATAGTCAGTGTTGTTAATAAACTACAGTACATATTCCACTTATACAGTTCAACTTTGATCTTATGGGTACATGATATTCTGTGGTCTTTAATACAGAGACCTCTATAGCTGTATAGCTGATTAGGGAGGTAAGAGAGTTTTCCACCCATAGCACAGCGAGCTCTGTTCCAGAACACTCCTAAGCACAGCAGGATAATGAGTGTGCACAGGAAGTGCTGGAAAACTCGTTATTTTACTCCCACTCATACACTTAGAATAGCACATTTTTTCTTTACTGTAGGACCACAGGGCATTTTTTGTGATGCAAATGTAGGGAGATTTGTTTTTTAAATGGATAACAAAATGATATAGTTTTAAAATGAGAATGTGATACAATGACACTAGAAAGAGGGGATGGCATGGTTTTATTGAACACGCCTCCTCTCTGAAGGTACAATTCCATCAAACTGTGGTTCCTACCTCCACACCCAGATGGTATCTACAGTATAGCAGGGTAGAGGTGAGGTATTCTATGATTCATACAGTATGAATCATATCTCACCTTTAACCTGCTAAATACCATCTGTGTGGGGAACTAATATTACAATTATACATCATTCTGAGGCAAGGGATAGCTGGTCTTAACAGTATCTGAATGTAGCCTATGCATGTGAGTTGATAAATCGACAGCATGTTGAACAGGTTGATAGATACACCCCAGCACTGAACACAGAAGGCTACAACAGCAGTGACCGTCCCACAGACAGCACAGGCACAATCTCAGAATGGTTGTGTAATGGCGCCCTCCTCAGGACGAAAGAAGATTTTCAATTCCGCTTGATCAAAACTGCACAGAATTCCAACTAACAAGTTGACTGTGATTTTGTTTTGGAGTTTGTTGAACAACCATCCATCTGTGTGAAACCTCAAGATGAGCAACGAATCGTCAGAGAGCCATATGGACGTTACTATTTAGAGGCTGAAAATAAAATATCTGGAGAGGAAACGGGTTAGTTTGCCTGCTTAGCTTTATTATTTAGCTAGCAGGATCACTCGTTACCAAGGGAACAAGCACAACTAGCGAGCTAGCTACTAGTTATATGAACATACTACTAGGTTTTGCACATACATGCAGTGACTGAACATGCTATAGCTAACTATTAAGCTAACTATTGGCATATGATCGCTAGGTCTCTACAGTGGAAGACACTAACATGTTGAGCAGCAGAGAGTGGTGAAGTCCCCCAGGTCTAGACGAACCACCACCAGGAAGATGACAGGTTACAACGGAGCTGTTCCAGACTGTCACCAACCCAGGGGGAGAGAGGTGAGGCAGCAGCTGTCATCCCCTGTCCTCTCTTCTTCCTGCCCCTCAGTGATGGGAAAGTACTACCAGGAGATGCTGCACATTTACGAACAACTACAGGCATAGCGTTTGAGCTAGCAACAGTTGTCGGTCCAGCTCCAGGACAGAAAAAAAAGTTTGAATACAGTGTGTGACTATAGTCAGAACCACACAGTGGTATTCAAACTTTTTCAGCAGGGACCCCAGACTTTCCCCAAAATGTTTTTGCAACCCCATCCCAAATCTAATAACACAACCTTAAAATGTGTACATTTAGATTTTTGCATCAACAAATAACCTTCGATTCATAGCATTTTCATCTCTTATCAAATGAAAAGAAAAAACATATCTTTCTCAAAAACATTTGTCCCATAGGCCTAAGTCTGTACTCTAACATTTTTGTCCCCCGTCCAAAAAAAAGCATAATGAAAACAATTTGTCTCCCCACTGCAGGGTCACGGCCCCGATTTTGGATACCACTGCCCCAACCATACATAATGATGATGATGACAATGAGTGTTTCTGGTTGTCTCATTCTGCATGGCAGTGTAAGCCCTGCCCCTCTCAGGCTGCTGGCATTGCTATTGGACTGAGTTCTAGATGGACAGGCATTTTCTCCAGTAGCAAGAGACCGCTGGACAGCCCAGCAGCACACGTTTCCAGCTGTCTCTCTCGACGGGTGCTCTAAGGTGGGAGGACTGGACTAGGCCGGGGTGTTGGCAGTTGTTTTGGGTTGTTTAGCCATGTGTTTATGCTGTTATGATGTCCCAGGCTTTGTGTTGATCCTCTGTTTTGAGGTTTATATTGTGTTGTTGTTTGTATTGTTTTGTTGTTTGTATTGTTTTGTTGATATTGTGTTGTCCTGTCTCTAGGTGTTGCCTCTGTTGGTAGAGCAGCTGCAGCAGGTCCGTGCATCATCAGACCCGTCTGTCACCCTGTCCCTGATCAAGTTTATATACTGGAGCCTGAGAGAGAGAGACAACAGCACACAGGTAATACACAACACTACACAATACAACACAACACAACAATACAAACAACATAAGACCATATTCTCCTCCCAGCTGTGAGAAAGCCTTTGATTTAACGTCCAGTTGAGTTTCAACATTATTTTATTAAATCCTTTGTGTTGGACTGTGTCCTGTGCTGGCCTGACCAGTATGTGGTTTATTAGTGTGGGGTACATTAGAACAGGCTGTGTGTGTGGCTTGGGAACAGACATCTCACTGACAGAGGCTCAGACCCTGCTGGATAGAATGGGCCCCAGCATCTCTGTCTGGTTCTCAATGAAAACATGCCCAGCCCAGTGAGTCAACAACCAGCATAGATGCCATCCCGGATCCAACGCAACGCAGAACTGAAACGTGTGTGTCTGTGCGTGTGTCTGTGTGTGTTTGTCAGGCAGTGTCAGGACAGCTATTTGACATGCTTGATGTTTAAACTGGAATCACATGGTGTAGTATTACTGCAACATGTTGAGTTTGAACCAGGAACAGGCCAGAAACATAATCTCTGTGGATTTAATTACAACGCCGGTCTCCCACTGACTGTGTGTGTGGGTGCATTTGTATTTGTGACTTTGTGTGCTTCTGTGTATGCAGCCCGTGGCTCTGTCGTCCACTCTGCGGCGTCTGGTGAGGAGGTATCCAGGGCTCCGACCCAGCAGCAGGACCCCAGCGGCCCCCTGAAGACCAGGACTCTCCCACCGTGTTGTGCTTTTCCTTTGGGAATGAATACAGGTTTATAATATACAGTTTTTTGTGTGACTATATAACTCATACTGTAGTACTGTGCTCTCTATGGGGAGCCGTGCAGGTTTCCATTAATCAATCAACCAACCAATCACTTTTTATTTGTATCATGCTTTTTTATAGCAGCAACCCAGACCTAAACCCCACAGTGCAAGCTCTCTGCCAGGTTGGCTCAGTTCTATGTCTGAATTGACATGAAATTGGTTTGTTCATATTGGAAGAATATTTCTTCTTATTTCTTCGAAATGATGTTACCATGTCAGACAACGGTATCTGGCCTAAAAGCTTTTAACTGACTATAGAAACATTTCTGAACGAATAAAAAAACTGTCTGCATCAGAGCCAAAAAATCTCTCGCCACATTTGCTTACAAAGTTTTCTGGAAACCCAGACCCCTAAATTGGTTTGGACCAGAGAGAGAGAGACAGGCAGGCTTTGGGTCAGGGGGTTTCTGGTGTACCCTGGTGTAACCCTGCAGCCCAGTCCCCCACCCCCCTGGCCAAGCCAGTCACAGACTGCACAGTGCTGTGTGTCTGGAGAGCATCAGTGACACAGGCCTCATAAACATGTCTTCTCCGTAACCGTGGCCCAGTTTCCCAAAAGCATCTTAAGGCTAAGTTCATCCTTTGTTTCTGAAGTTGCACTTGACAGCTCTTGTTATTTACCAACTGCCTCAGACCACTCCTAGATCCGCTAAGTGCATCGTTAGATCTATTTCCCCTACTGGGTCACTATACGTCCACTAAACATACGCTGAACCAAAATATAAACGCAACATGCAACAATTTCAAAGATTTTACTGCGTTACAATTCATGTAAGGAAATCAGTCAATTGTGGAATGTAGTCCCACTCCTCTACAATGGCTGTGCAAAGTTGCTGGATATTGGCGGGAACTGGAACATGCTGCCGTACACATCAATCCAGAGCATCCCAAACATCAATGGGTGACATGTCTGGTGAGTATGCAGGTCATGGAAGAACTGGGACATTTTCAGCTTCCAGGAATTATGTACAGATACTTGCAACATAGGACCTTGCATTATTATGTTGGAACATGAGTTGATTGCGGCAGATGAATGGCACAACAATGGGCCTCAGGATCTCGTCGCGGTAAAGTGCAATTGTCTTTGTTGTCCGTGGCTTATCCTGCCCATACCATAACTCCACCGCCACCATGAGGCACTCTGTTCACAACGTTAACATCAGCAAACCACTCGCCCACACGATGCCATACACGCTGCCATCTGCCCGGTACAGTTGTAACAAGGATTCATCCGTGAAGCGAACACCTCTCCAGTGTGCCAGTGGCCATCAAAGGTGAGCATTTGCCCACTGAAATCGATTACGACACCGAAACTGCAGTCAGGTCAAGACCATGGTGAGGACGACGAACGTGCAGATGAGTTTCCCTGAGACGGTTTCTGACAATTTGTGCAGCAATTCTTTGGTTGTTAAAACCCACAGTTTCATCAGCTGTCCGGGTGGCTGGTCTCAGACGATCCCGCATGTGATGAAGCCAGATGTGGAGGTCCTGGGCTGGCATGGTTACACATAGTCTGCGGTTGTGAGGCCGGTTGGACGTACTGACAAATTCTCTAAAACGATTTTGGAGGTGGCTTACGGTATTGAAATTAACATTACATTCTCTGGCAACAGCTCTGGTGGACATTCCTGCAGTCAGCATGCCAATTGCACGCTTCATCAAAACTTGAGGCATCTGTGGCATTGTGCTATGTGACAAAACTGCACATTTTAGAGTGGTCTTTTATTGTCCCCAGCACAAGGTGCACCTGTGTAATGATCATGCTGTTTAATCAGCTTCTTGATATGCCACACCTGTCATGTGGATGGAAATGCTCAGTAAGAGGGAAGTAAACACTTTGTACACAACATTTTAGAGAAATAAGCTTTTTATGCGTATGGAACATTTCTGGGATTGTTTATTTCAGCTCATGAAACATGGGACCAACACCAGTGGGAGAGAGAGCGAGCGAGAGAGAGAGACGTGAAGGGCAGAGATATGAGTCTAGACTAGCAGTTTGTCAGGGCCACATTCAGAGTGTCACCTCCAGTAGGCTTTAAACGGAGCTGTTAACTGATCTCAAATGTGTGTTGGATTCAGGCTAAACATTGAACATTGAGATATTAAAGACATGATAGATCAGACGCATAGTATATAAAGGAGTGAGATCTATATAAAGACAGAGTGGCTGTGGAATGTGCTGGGTGGACGGGAGAGAGTCACGGGAGTGCGATAGATGTCCTCTCGTATCATCTGTGGATTAGGCGAAGGAGGGGTTGAGGTCAGGAGGTTAGGTCAGATCCCTTGAAGGGAGAAATAATGGTTATTTTATCCTGTTACCCTCTTCCTGTCAAACCATAAGATGTAAGGATTGGAGAGAAGGAGGGGTGTCTAAAGTGGAGTATGTACAGTTGAAGTAGGAAGTTTACATACACTTAGGTTGGAGTCATTAAAACTCGTTTTTCAACCACTCCACAAATTTTTTGTTAACAAACTATTGTTTTGGCAAGTTGGTTAGGACATCTACATTGTGCATGACACAGGTAATTGTTCCAACAATTGTTTACAGACAGATTATTTCACTTATATTTCACTGTATCACAATTCCAGTGGGTCAGAAGTTTACATACACTAAGTTGACTGTGCCTTTAAATGGCTTGGAAAATTCCAGAAAATGATGTCATGGCTTTAGAAGCTTCTGATAGGCTAATTGACATCATTTGAGTCAATTGGAGGTGTACCTGTGGACGTATTTCAAGGCCTACCTTCAAACTCAGTGCCTCTTTGCTTGACATCATGGGGAAATCTAAAGAAATCAGACAAAAATTGTAGACCTCCACAAGTCTGGTTCATCCTTGGGAGCAATTTTCAAACGCCTGAAGGTACCACGTTCACCTGTACAAACAATAGTACGCAAGTATAAACACCATGGGACCACGCAGTCATCATACCGCTCAGGAAGGAGACACGTTCTGTCTCCTAGAGATGAACGTACTTTGGTGCGAAAAGTGCAAATCAATCCCAGAACAACAGCAAAGGACCTTGTGAAGATGCTGGAGGAAACAGGTAAAAAAGTATCTATATCCACAGTAAAATGAGTCCTATATCGACATAACCTGAAAGGCCGCTCAGCAAGGAAGAAGCCACTGCTCCAAAACCACCATAAAAAAGCCAGACTACGGTTTGCAACTGCACATGGGGACAAAGATCGTACTTTTTGGAGAAATGTCCTCTGGTCTGATGAAACAAAAATAGAACTGTTTGGCCATAATGACCATCATTATGTTTGGAGGAAAAAGGGGGACGCTTGCAAGCCGAAGAACACCATCCCAACCGTGAAGCACGGGGGTGGCAGCATCATGTTGTGGGGGTGCTTTGCTGCAGGAGGGACTGGTGCACTTCCCAAAATAGATGGCATCATGAGGATGGAAAATGATGTGCATATATTGAAGCAACATCTCAAGACATCAGTCAGGAAGTTTAAGCTTGGTCGTAAATGGGTCTTCCAAGTGGACAATGACCTCAAGCATACTTCCAAAGTTGTGCAAAATGGCGTAAGGACAACAAAGTCAAGGTACTGGAGTGGCCATCACAAAGCCCTGACCTTAATCCTATAGAACATTTGTGGGCAGAACAGAAAAGGCGTGTGTGAGCAAGGAGGCCTACAAACCTGACTCAGTTACACCAGCTCTGTCAGGAGGAATGGGCCAAAATTCACCCAAGTTATTGTGGGAAGCTTGTGGAAGGCTACCCAAAATGTTGACCCAAGTTAAACAATTTAAAGGCAATGCTACCAAATACTAATTGAGTGTATGTAAACTTCTGACCCACTGGGAATGTGATGAAAGAAATAAAATCTGAAATAAATCATTCTCTCTACTATTCTGACATTTCACATTCTTAAAATAAAGTGGTGATCCTTACTGACTTAAGACAGAGAATTTTTACTCAGATTAAATGACAGGAATTGTGAAAAACTGAGTTTAAATGTATTTGGCTAAGGTGTATGCAAACCTCCGACTTCAACTGTATACTTGTGATGGTGAGAAATGTTTTTTTTGTCTGAATACAGCTGTATCGACCCTTTGGGAAGAATTATACTTGGTTAAGCTTTTCTAGTATCCATGAGTTATTTACTCTGAACTTAGAACCTAACATGTGTAATGCCTATTTCAGACAGAAGATGTGGTATGTTACCTGTAAATATACGGCAATGTTTTTATTGCCCCCTTTTAAACAGCCCCTTATATTACCGCTTTCTTGCATGTATACGCTTTTACATGTCAGTGGGTAACTGGCCGATTGGAAGGGTGGGGGACTGTTGTTAACCCATGGGGGTTGTTTGCAATTCAAATTAAGGACATGTCAAACAATGGAAGTGTTAATGAATTGACCTGCAAAAAAGCAGAGAACCATTTACACAGACCCCATACCTGTATTTTGGTTACAGGGTCTGTAAAAATGCAGGTTTGTGTATGAAAGTGGTTAGGGTTAAGTGGGCCGTCAGCTTGGATGGGATAAGAGTTGGTAGCAGAGATGGGGGTGGGAGCCTGGTTGGGTTTTAGTGGCAGTGTCCAGGGTGTCTGTGTGGTGTGTCTGTGGGATCTAAGGGCTATTTCTCTCCTCTCCCCCAGCTGACATGCTACTCCCTCCACAGTGACCTGGTGTGTGTGGATGTCAGGGGGCTGTTTCTGCAGCATGGGAGAGTCTGTCCTCTTAGCCCTGCTTTGAGGGGGAAAGAAGGGGCTGCAGACCCCCATAGACATCCTACTGCAGCTCAGTGCAGAGTCACGTAAGTATACAGTACATTACTACTCTCACCATGAATCAGTCAGTACAGTCCCATGAGTCCCACGGATTCCCACCACTATGTACTGTCCCTCCATAACAGTACAGTTAGAGTATGCTCTTATTATGTGTTTTACGTTTGACTAATTCATCACTGCTGATTGTGGCAAGGAACCATGTCATTGGTGGATACTGAACAGAGCTGCTGGTGGCGCCGTGCGTGCGTGAGAGAGACACTGAGCAGAGCTAAGCTCTTGGTCCCCTTAAGTGTAGTGTGGCAGGCAGAGATCACAGCACCCCACCATGATCCATGAGACAGACAGAGGGAGGGAGAGGGCCAGAGCTGGTGATTAGCATGGTTTACAGGGGAGTAATGAAGTGAGTGTGAGTGAGGCCATGAGGGAAAGTTGGGGTTCACACTTGAAGGTCACCATAAAAGCTCCCCTGACACACACACACACACACACACACACACACACACACACACACACACACACACACACACACACACACACACACACACACACACACACACACACACACACACACCTCGTCCTGCACTACTGTAGGCCTGCTCAATGCCCCCAAGGCAGCCGCCCCAACCCCCTGTACAGTACGGTATGGCTCGGCTCCTTCATTCAGTTCACACCTGAAGGTCAACTCAACTTCCCCTCTTTGGCTGCCCTGTTATACTGTAAGCCTGCCCTGTTTCACTGACACACAAACAGGGGGTCTGGTTCACACCTGCGGGTCACCCTTTCCCCAGTGTCTCCTGTCCTGTCTTACTATAGGCCTGCTTAGTGTCTGTGCCCAAGGCAAAGCCCCCATATAACTCTCTCAGGGCTCAGGCTATTCTACAGTAATCTAGTCCATGTGTCTTATAGATGGGGGAGAACCAAAGGGACCCCCCCCCCCCGTAAATCAGCCTGGACATGGACCATTCCACCACTGACCATAGTGTTTGAAGTTTCTCTCCTATCTGTCCCACATGGGGCTGAGGGGGCCTGAGGAGAGGAGAGGCTAGAGGCCAGATGTAGGTGTGTGTCTAGCTCCCTGCTACAGTAACAGGGATGGACCTCTTGGGTCTCTGCTACAGTAACAAGGATGGACCTCCTGGATCTCTGCTACAGTAACAGGGATGGACCTCCTGGGCCTCTGCCAGTCTGCTACAGTAACAGGGATGGACCTCCTGGGTCTCTGCTAGTCTGTTACAGTAACAGGGATGGACCTCCTGGGTCTCTGCCAGTCTGCTACAGTAACAGGGATGGACCTCCTGGGTCTCTGCTAGTCTGCTACAGTAACAGGGATGGACCTCCTGGGTCTCTGCCAGTCTGCTACAGTAACAGGGATGGACCTCCTGGTTCTCTGCCAGTCTGCTACAGTAACAGGGATGGACCTTCTGGGTCTCTGCCAGTCTGCTACAGTAACAGGGATGGACCTCCTGGGTCTCTGCCAGTCTGCTACAGTAACAGGGATGGACCTCCTGGGTCTCTGCTACAGTAACAGGGATGGACCTTCTGGGTCTCTGCCAGTCTGCTACAGTAACAGGGATGGACCTCCTGGGTCGCTGCCAGTCTGCTACAGTAACAGGGATGGACCTTCTGGGTCTCTGCCAGTCTGCTACAGTAGCAGGGATGGACCTTCTGGGTCTCTGCCAGTCTGCTACAGTAACAGGGATGGACCTCCTGGGTCTCTGCCAGTCTGCTACAGTAACAGGGATGGACCTTCTGGGTCTCTGCCAGTCTACTACAGTAGCAGACATGCAGGTACAGTAACACCGTGAGCCTTTTTCACACACAAATGACTCTATTAGTCCCTTATTCCCCATTGAACTTCTCACAGGGATAATAAAGGTGTTTGAATTTTATCCCCCAGCTCATTTATGTACAGAATGTGTTCTCAGTCAACTGAACTAGAAAAATAAAGGATAATAAGAAATGTGTGGATTGTGAAATATAAATGTTTTTTGGCAGTTGTATCTCTGATGCTGGTTATGAGAGGTACTGTGTTATGTCGGGTCAATGACTTTTGCACGTATTCTACACTTAATGTTGTGATTGTACTCTGTCCAGACTCTTACCATACTGACCTGACTAGCTCCATAAGCTCTGTGTTTACTAAACGGAGAGAAATATGCAGCTCACATCTGCTGAGATCTATGCCTCCCTTCTCCTCTCTGTTTCATCTCTCTCTGTTTATGTATCCAGAGACGAGAGTTAACACTGACAAAATGGACTCTTCTTGAAGTGAAATCATGTAGAATTATTATTGTTGGCTGAGTGGAGTCGAACAGCATCTGTACGACTGCATGACTTCAGCTGGGTTCCTGATCCAGTTTACTGACAGCAGAGAGTGGTTATAGTGTGAGGGCTGACTGGTCATATTGTGGGCGGACTGGGCAGGTTTCACATGAATCTCCAAAAGCCTTAACAGGAGTAGATAGTTGGACTGTCTAGGATTCTTCAGTGGAAGTGGCTGTCTGCCTGTGTGTAGGGTAATTCAGTGGAACTGTCTGTCCGTCCATCCGTCTGTATGCTTATCTTAGTGGTTCCCTCTCTGCAGGGTATCTGTCTGAGTTCCGGTCTGCGCGCACCACTGAGGACTTTTTCCATACAGCAGCTGTTCTTGTGAATAACCCCAGACTAGAACTTCCTCTTCTGGAGAAACTCTCCATCATCCTCCAGAAACTCCCTAAGATCAGGTGAGACAAACTGATCATGTTCTTCAGTCTGGACTCAGAATCATGATTAGCTGAATCAGGTGTGTTACTACAGAGTTGGAACAAAAGCCTGAACCCCCAGTAGTAGACCCCAGGTCATTTTGTTGGTAGATGATGTCATGGTTTCCTTAATAGACAGGTTGTCAGTCTGGGTTAAATACTCAGTCATCTAGTTGAGAAGTTTTTTTATTTTATTTTTATTTCACCTTTATTTAACCAGGTAGGCCAGTTGAGAACAAGTTCTCATTTACAACTGCGACCTGGCCAAGATAAAGCAAATCAGTGTGACAAAAACAGAAACACAGAGTTACACATAAACAAACGTACAGTCAATAACACAATAGGAAAATCTATCTACAGTGTGTGCAAATGTCAAAGAGTAGGGAGGTAAGTCAATAAATAGGCCATAGAGGTGAAATAATTACAATTTAGCATTAACACTGGAGTGATAGATGTGCAGATGATGATGTGCAAGTAGAGATACTGGGGTGCAAAAGAGCAAGAGGATAAGTAACAATATGGGGATGAGGTAGTTGGGTGTGCTATTTACAGATGGGCTGTGTACAGGTACAGCGATCGGTAAGCTGCTCTGACAGCTGATGCTTAAAGTTAGAGAGGGAGATACAAGACTCCAGCTTCAGTGATTTTTGCAATTCGTTCCAGTCATTGGCAGCAGAGAACTGGAAGGAAAGACGGCCAAAGGAAGTGTTGGCTTTGGGGATGACAAGTGAAATATACAGTTGAAGTCGGAAGTTTACATACACCTTTAGCCAAATACATTTAAACTCAGTTTTTCACAATTCCTGACATTTAATCCAAGTAAACAGTCTCTGTCTTTGGTCAGTTAGGATCACCACTTTATTTTAAGAATGTGAAATGTCAGAATAATAGTAGAGAGAATGTTTTATTTCAGCTTTTATTTCTTTCATCACATTCCCAGTGGGTCAGAAGTTTACATACACACAATTAGTATTTGGTAGCATTGCCTTTAAATTGCTTAACTTGGGTCAAATGTTTCAGGGTGGCCTTCCGCAAGCTTCCCACACTAAGTTGGATGAATTTTGGCCCATTCCTCCTGACAAAGCTGGTGTAACTGAGTCCGGTTTGTAGGCCTCCTTCCTCACACACGCTTTTTCTGTTCTGCCCACAAATGTTCTATAGGATTGAGGTCAGGGCTTTGTGAATGCCACTCCAGTACCTTGACTTTGTTGTCCTTAAGCCATTTTCCACAACTTTGGAAGTATGCTTGGGGTCATTATCCATTTGGAAGACCCATTTGCGACCAAGCTTTAACTTCCTGACTGATGTCTTGAGATGTTGCTTCAATATATCCACATAAATGTAAATAATTTTCCATCCTCATGATGCCATCTATTTTGTGAAGTGCACCAGTCCCTCCTGCAGCAAAGCACCCCCACAACATGATGCTGCCACTCCCGTGCTTCACGGTTGGGATGGTGTTCTTCGGCTTGCAAGCCTCCCCCCTTTTCCTCCAAACATAACGATGGTCATTATGGCCAAACAGTTCTATTTTTGTTTCATCAGACCAGAGGACATTTCTACAGAAAGTACGATCTTTGTCCCCATGTGCAGTTGCAAACCGTAGTGTGGCTTTTTTATGGCGGTTTTGGAGCAGCGGCTTCTTCCTTGCTGAGCGGCCTTTCAGGTTATGTCGATATAGGACTCGTTTTACTGTGGATATAGATACTTTTGTACCTGTTTCCTCCAGCATCTTCACAAGGTCCTTTGCTGTTGTTCTGGGATTGATTTGCACTTTTCGCACCAAAGTATGTTCATCTCTAGGAGACAGAACGCGTCTCCTTCCTGAGCGGTATGACGGCTGCGTGGTCCCATGGTGTTTATACTTGCGTACTATTGTTTGAACAGATGAACGTGGTACCTTCAGGCATTTGGAAATTGCTCCCAAGGATGAACCAGACTTGTGGAGGTCTACATTTTTTTTTTCTGAGGTCTTGGCTGATTTCTTTAGATTTCCCCATGATGTCAAGCAAAGAGACACTGAGTTTGAAGGTAGACCTTGAAATACGTCCACAGGTACACCTCCAATTGACTCAAATTAGCTTCTAAAGCCATGACATAATTTTCAGGATTTTTCCAAACTGTTTAAAGGCACAGTCAACTTAGTGTTGACTGTGCCTTTAAACTTCTGACCCACTGGAGTTGTGGTACGTTGAATTATAAGTGTAATAATCTGTCTGTAAACAATTGTTGGAAAAATTACTTGTGTCATGCACAAAGTAGATGTCCTAACCGACTTGCCAAAATGATAGTTTGTTAACAAGACATTTGTGGAGTGGTTGAAAACAAGTTTTAACTTCTCTAGGAAAGGTGGCACCAAATCGTCCCACCTACGTAACAGCCAGGTGAATCCTGTGGCGCGATTTTCAAATACCTTAGAATTGCTATTACTTCAATTTCTCAAACATATGACTATTTTACAGCTATTTAAAGACAAGACTCTCGTTAATCTAACCACACTGTCCGATTTCAAAAAGGCTTTACAACGAAAGCAAAACATTAGATTATGTCAGCAGAGTACCCAGCCAGAAATAATCAGACACCCATTTTTCAAGCTAGCATATAATGTTACAAAAACCCAGAAGACAGCTAAATGCAGCACTAACCTTTGATGATCTTCATCAGATGACACACCTAGGACATTATGTTATACAATACATGCATGTTTTGTTCAATCAAGTTCATATTTATATCAAAAACCAGCTTTTTACATGTGACGTTCAGAACTAGCATACCCCCCGCCAACTTCCGGCGAATTTACTAACAATTTACTAAATTACTCACGATAAACGTTCACAAAAAGCATAACAATTATTTTAAGAATTATAGATACAGAACTCCTCTATGCACTCGATATGTCCGATTTTAAAATAGCTTTTCGGTGAAAGCACATTTTGCAATATTCTAAATAGATAGCCCGGCATCACAGGGCTAGCTATTTAGACACCCAGCAAGTTTAGCCTTCACCAAACTCCGATTTACTATTAGAAAAGTTTGATTACCTTTCCTGTTCTTCGTCAGAATGCACTCCCAGGACTTCTACTTCAATAACAAATGTTGGTTTGGTCCAAAATAATCCATAGTTATGTTCCAACAGCGGCGTTTTGTTCGTGCGTTCAAAACACTATCCGAATGGTAAATAAGGGTCACGCGCACGGCGCATTTCGTGACAAAAGATTTCTAAATATTTCATTACCGTACTTCGAAGCATGTCAACCGCTGTTTAAAATCAATTTTTATGCCATTTTTCTCGTAAAAAAGCGATAATATTCCGACCGGGAATCTGCAATTAGGTAAACAGCCGAAAGAAAATACAGCATGGGGTCGACTCGGGCACGCACCTAATTCCTTTGTCCTCTGATCGGCCACTTGGCAAAGGCGATAATGTGTTTCAGCCTGGGGCTGCCTCGATATCGTTCAGCTTTTTCCCGGGCTCTGAGAGCCTATGGGAGCCGTAGGAAGTGTCACGTTACAGCTAAGATCCTCACTCTTCAATAAACAGAGACAAGAAGAACGACACCTTGTCAGACAGGCCACTTCCTGCATGAAATCTTCTCAGGTTTTTGCCTGCCATATGAGTTCTGTTATACTCACAGACACCATTCAAACAGTTTTAGAAACTTTAGGGTGTTTTCTATCCAAAGCCAATAATTATATGCATATTCTAGTTACTGGGCAGTAGTAATAACCAGATTAAATCGGGTACGTTTTTTATCCGGCCGTGTAAATACTGCCCCCTAGCCCTAACAGGTTAATGACTCCAACCTAAGTGTATGTAAACTTCCGACTTCAACTGTACTTGCTGGAGCGCGTGCTACGGGTGGGTGTTGCTTTGGTGACCAGTGAGCTGAGATAAAGCAGGGCTTTACCTAGCATAGACTTATAGATGACCTGGAGCCAGTGGGTTTGGCGACAAATATGTTGTGAGGGCCAGCCAACGAGAGCATACAGGTCGCTGTGGTGGGTAATATATGGGGCTTTGGTGACAAAACGGATGGCACTGTGATAGACTACATCCAGTTTGCTGAGTAGAGTGTTGGAGGCATTTTGTAAATGACATTGCCGAAGTCAAGGATCGGCATGATAGTCAGTTTTACGAGGGTATGTTTGGCAGCATGAGTGAAGGAAGCTTTGTTGCGAAATGGGAAGCCGATTCTAGATTTAATTTTGGATTGGAGATGCTTAATGTGAGTCTGGGAGGAGAGTTTACAGTCTAACCAGACACCTAGGTATTTGTAGTTGTCCACATATTCTAAGTCAGAACTGTCCAGAGTAGTGATGCTAGTCTGGCGGGAGGGTGCGTGCAGCAATCGGTTGAAGAGCATGCACTTAGTTTTACTAGCATATAAAAGAAGTTGGAGGCCACGGAAGGAGTGTTGTATGGCTTTGGAGGTTTGTTAGCACAGTGTCCAAAGAAGGGCCAGATGTATACAGAATGGTATCGTCTGCGTAGAAGTGGATCAGAGAAAGCAGCAATTGCGAAATCATTAATGTATACAGAGAAAGGTGGCACTCTGTGGCACCCCCATAGAGAGTGCCAGAGGTCCGGACAACAGGCCCTCCGATTTGACACACTGAACTCTATCTGAGAAGTAGTTGGTGAACCAGGAGAGGCAGTCATTTGAGAAGCCAAGGCTATTGAGTCTGCCAATAAGAATACTGTGATTGACAGAGTCGAAAGCCTTGGCCAGGTCGATGAAGACGGCTGCACAGTACTGTCTTTTATTGATGGCGGTTATGATATCATTTAGGATCTTGAACGTGGCTGAGGTGCACCCATGAACAGCTCGGAAACTAGTCTGCATAGTGGCGAAGGTACGGTGGGATTCGAAATGGTGGGTGATCTGTTTGTTAACTTGTCTTTTGAAGATTTTAGAAAGGCATGGCAGGATGGATATAGGTCTATAACAGTTTGGGTCTAGATTGTCTCCACCTTTGAAGAGGGGATGACCGCGGCAGCTTTTCAATCTTTGGGGATCTCAGACGGTACGAAAGAGTGGTTGAATCGGCTAGTAATAGTGGTTGCAACAATTTCGGCTGATCATTTTAGAAAGAGAGGGTCCAGATTGCATAGCCCAGCTGATTTGTATGGATCCAGATTTTTCAGCTCTTTCAGAACATCAGCTGTCTGGCTTTTGGTGACGGAGAAGTGTGGGGGGGGGGGGGGGGGGGCTTGGGCAAGTTGCTGTAGGGGGTGCTGAGATGTTGGCCGGGGTAGGGGTAGCCAGGTGGAAAGCATGGCCAGCCTTAGAAAAAAAAAAAATTGGTGGTGATTTATTGGTGGTGACAATGTTTCCTATCCTCAGTGCAGTGGGCAGCTAGGAGGAGGTGCTCTTATTCTCCATGGACTTCAGTGTCCCAAACGTTTTGGAATTAGTGCTACAGGATGCAAATTTCTGTTTGAAAAAGCTAGCCTTAGCTTTCCTAACTGACAGAGTATATTGGTTCATGACTTCCCTGAAAAGTTGCATATCGCGGGGGCTATTCGATGCTAATGCAGTACATCACAGGATGTTTTTGTGCTGGTCAAGGGCAGTCAAGTCTGGGGTGAACCAAGGGCTATATCTGTTCTTAGTTCTAAATTTTTTGAATGGGGCATGCTTATTTAAGATGGTGAGGAAAGCATATTTAAAGAGCAACCAGGCATCCTCTACTGACGGGATGAGGTCAATATCCTTCCAGGATACCCGGGCCAGGTCGATTAGAAAGGCCTGCTCGCTGAAGTGTTTCAGGGAGCGTTTGACAGTGATGAGGGGTGGTCGTTTGACAGCGGTCCCATTACGCACGCAGGCAATGAGGCAATGATTGCTGAGATCCTGGTTGAAGACAGCAGAGGTGTATTTAGAGGGCAAGTTGGTCAGGATGATATCTAAGAGGGTGCCCGTGGTTACGGATTTAGGGTTGTACCTGGTAGGTTCCTTGATAATTTGTGTGAGATTGAGGGCATCTAGCTTAGATTGTAGGATGGCCGGGGTGTTAATTATGTCCCAGTTTAGGTCACCTAACAGTACGAACTCTGAAGATAGATGGGGGGCAATCAATTCACATATGGTGTCCAGGGCACAGCTCGGGGCCGAAGGCGTCTGTAACAAGCAGCAACGGTGAGCGACTTGTTTCTGGAAAGGTGGATTTTTAAAAGTAGAAGCTCGAATTGTTTGAACACAGACCTGGATAGTATGACAGAACTCTGCAGGCTATCTCTGCAGTAGATTGCAACTCCGCACCCTTTGGTAGTTCTATCTTGTCAGAAAATGTTATAGTTAGGGATGGAAATTTCTGGATTTTTGGTGCTCTTCCTAAGCCAGGATTCAGACATGGCTAGGACATCCGGGTTGGCGGAGTGTGCTAAAGCAGTGAATAAAACAAACTTAGGGAGGAGGCTTCTAATGTTAACATGCATGAAACCAAGGCTTTTACGGTTACAGAAGTCAACAAATGAGAGCGCCTGGGGAATGGGAGTGGTGCTGGGGGGCTGCAGGGCCTGGGTTAACCTCTACATCACCAGAGGTACAGAGGAGGAGTAGGATAAGTGTACGGCTAAAGGCTATAAGAACTGGTCGTCTAGTGCGTTCGGAACAGAGAGTAAAAGAAGCATATTTCTTGGCGCGGAGAATAGATTCAAGGCATAATGTACAGACAAGGGTATGGTAGGATGTGAATACAGTGGAGGTAAACCTAGGCATTGAGTGATGATGAGAGAGGTTTTGTCTCTAGAGGCACCATTTAAGCCAGGTGAGGTCACCGCATGTGTGGGGGGTGGAACAAAAAGGCTAGCTAAGGCATATTGAGCAGGGCTGGGGGCTCTACAGTGAAATAAAACAATAATCACTAACCAAAACAGCAATAGACAAGGCATATTGACATTAGGGAGAGGCATGTGTAGCCGAGTGATCATAGGGTCCAGTGAGTAGCTAGGCAAGCTGGAGACACGCCGATTCAGACAGCTAATGGGCTGGGGCTAGCAGATGGGCCTCCGGGGGACGTTGCAACGGAAGAGACCAGTCGTGATGGATCGGCGGGGCTCCGTGTCGGTCCAGGCCAATTGGCAAAATAGGTATTGTAGCCCAAGGTATTGTAGCCCTCCTGGCTAACTGGTGCTTGCTTCGGGACAGAGACGTTAGCCAGAAGTAGCCACTCAGATAGCAGCTAGCTAGCTGCGTTGATCCGGTGTAAGGTTCAGAGCTTGTGGTCAGGAATCCGGAGATGTGGTAGAGAAAAAGCAGTCCGATATGCTCTGGGTTGATATCGCGCTGTGCAGACTGGCAGGAAATTGACCGGGCTGAGGCTGGCTGATGTCCAAGTTAATGGTGATGACCGCTAGCAGTGGCTAACTGACTACTAGCTAGTAGCTCGTTAGCTGGCTAGCTGCTGATGGGGGTTCCGGTTCTAAAGTATAAAAATAGCAGATCCGTACCACATTGGGTGAGGCGGGTTGCAGGAGAGTATGTTCAGTCCGTAGATGGAAATTGAGATTAAATATATATGAAAAATGTATACGAAGAAAAATATATATACATGGGACGGGACAAGACAAACAGACGACTGACTGCTACGCCATCTTGGAATTACCACAGAACCTTCCAGCAGAACCTTCTATTTAACCCTGTATAGAACACATAATTACAAGATCCAGTGGATTTATAATATTCGTGCTGGTAGGTACACTGTAATTCATAGACCCAGTGTTACATACTGTTTGTATCCCTTTGTTTTCTGGTTTTCACAGGAAGAACAGATGACTGTTTGAGCTCTGCTCTCTCCATCTGCTGCTGCAGGCGAGGCACAGAACTGCTGATCCTACATGCGCCTTCTTATTACTAAACCTTAGCTCTATACTACTCAACCGGAAATAACACACACACACACACACACACACACACACACACACACACACACACACACACACACACACACACACACACACACACACACATGCCTATTGAAGTGGTGCCTTTTTATTTTTGTCCAATTTTGTAATTTGTTTTGATATGATCTTAACATTTAGATTTTGTCCAACTATACATCATTTTCAACCCGTATACCATCTGCTATGAAATGAGCATCATGTTGGGATTGGCTATAATGTGTGTCTAATGCATTCCGAGGTACAGATGATTTCACTAGGAAGCAATAAACAAAGAAATGACGGGAAACTGTGTTTGACTCCTCTGTCATATAATTATGAGATGCATGTGTTTTATATGAGTCTCATGTGTTTTATATTAGCCCGTTTGTTTGTTATGGACTGAAGCTGAAAATTAGAACCTGAGTTTTCTAACCAGTCCAGAATGTTCCTGTGTGGTGATGGTGAAGAGAATATCACACAGACATGTCATATCTGATATCTCCTCTTGAAAGAGCCCTGCAAGTGCGTGTTGAATACAATTCAACTTACTATGCTGCTCGTTGGGTATTGGTTCCTGTTCAGGTCACTCCTTGTTTACAGGTTTGCCTATTATTATAGAGACTTTTATAAAATGTTGGTCTGCAGGTTTGTTTCTTCATCACTTCACCTCACATTGAAAAGAAAGTCCTGCATAAGAACAGCATGCGCAAGTGAGTGCAGCAGAACAGTCTTGTGGTGGTGCTGGTACCAGTTAGTTTAATAAGGCTCTGTAACGGTCCTAAACACTCCTTACTGCTTCAGGACCTGTCACTAACTGATTTATCAACTTTCATTACTCACTATGGGCCCACAGTGGGTCTGCTATGTGTCCTCCTCACACTCACACACACACACACACACACACACACACACACACACACACACACACACACACACACACACACACACACACACACACACACACACACACACACACACACACACACACACACACACACACACACACACACACACACAGCCCCTGCGCAGCGTCAGGCCCTGAGCTGCGGTCCCTGTAATTTATGTTAGTGTTTCCCAGTGGAGCAGATCTCAGTGGAAACTCAGTTAAAGATTCCCTGGCCTCCAATCTGCCCAGTCTACCTCATTAGAACGCTATTTACCTGTTTAACATTAGTGGCTACGCTTTGCCACAGATATAAAGTCATTCAATCATGTTGGACGTCACAGACCACCAAATGTATATTATTTCTCTGAGTTGGCTGAGTTATGAGATGGCAGTAGAGTGGTGTGTGATGCAGTAAAGGCATTGTGCAGCAGTTTATGCCTCTAGTCCTGAGAGAGTGAAACCATGTGGTTGGCAGAGTGCTTGGTGAGAGAGAGTGCATGGCCACAGCAGCCTGTTAACCTGGGCATTCACTCCTTATTAGTGAAGGGGACTGGGTCTGCTCCTGAGCTCTCTGTCTCTCCCTCTACTTCTCTACTTGCTTATAGTGCAGAACTAGAGAGACAAAGGGCTCTATTCAATCGATAGCGCTGAAGATCCATCTTTATAGCACGACTGACAATTAAAGGCAATGTTCCCGCGGTCGCGGAGACTGCATTACAGTAAACACTGCATATTTCAGCTCAATCGGAAATTAGCTTTACGTTTTAACACAGATCTTCCGCAATACTGATTGAATCCAGTCCTAACATACAGTAGCTAGTTGATACAGCCCTAGTTTAACACGTAAGTCCTCAGATGCCCTGTCCTCTCCTGCCTTTGCTTCTTATGTAAGTGATCTGTCATTGTGCTGTAGTGTTAGATAAAAGCTTGTTTAGATTAAGTATGTGTGCTAGAAAGCTCTTTATATTTGACATTTTAGTAATTTAGCAGACGCACTTATCCAGAGCGATTAGAGTTCAGTGCCTTGCTCAAGGGCACATCAACATAATATTCACCTAGTCGGCTTGGGGATTCGAACCAGTGACCTTTCCGTTACTTGCCCAACACTCTTAACCACTAGGCTGCCTGCCGTGTAGTGAGCACATTCTTCCTCTTACACTAAACAAAAATATAAACGCTACATGTAAAGTGTTGGTCCCATGTTTCGTGAGCTGAACTAAAAGATCCCAGAAATTGTCCATTCAACTAAAAATATTATTTCTCTCAAATCTTGTGCACAAATTTGTTTACATCCCTGTTGGTGTGGCATATCAAGAAGCTGATTAAACAGCATGATCATTGCACAGTTGCACCTTGTGCTGGGGACAATAAAAGTCACTCTAAAATTAACAGTTTTGTCACAACACAATGCCACAGACGTCTCAAGTTTTGATGGAGTGTGCAATTGGCATGCTGACTGCAGGGATGTCCACCAGAGCTGTTGCCAGATAATTTAATGTTAATTTCTCGCTGCCTCAAACATCGTTTTAGAGAATTTGTCAGTGTGTCCAACCGGCCTTACAACTGCGAACCACGTGTAACCACGCCAGCACAGGCCAACCGGGCAGCTGAAGAATTTATGCACAAACTGTCAGAAACAGAGATGAGATCCTGAGGTCCATTGTCGTGCCATTCATCTGCCACAATCACCTTATATTTCAGCATAATAATACACGGCCCCATGTCGCAAGAATCTGTGCACTCCTGGAAGCTGAAAATGTCACGGATTTTCCATGGCCTGTATACTCACCAGACAAGTCACCCATTGAGCATGTTTGGGATGCTCGGAATCGACATGTACGACAGCGTGATGTAGTTCCCGCCAATATCCAGCAACTTTGCACAGCCATTGAAGAGGAGTGAGACAACATTCCACAGGCCACAATCAACAGCCTGATCAATTCTATGCGAAGGAGACTGTTTTTCTGATCCAAAGTACAGTGGCTTGCAAAAGTATTCACCCCCCTTGGCATTTTTCCTATTTTTTTGCCTTACAACCTGGAATTCAAATGGATTTTTTGGGGGGTTTGTATCATTTGATTTACACAACATGCCTAACACTTTGAAGATGCAAAATATTTTTTCTTGTGAAACAAACAAGAAATAAGACAAAAAAACTGAAAACTTACATAACTATTCACCCCCCCCAAGTCAATACTTTGTAGAGCCACCTTTGCAGCAATTACAGCTGCAAGTCTCTTGGGGTATGTCTCTATAAGCTTGGCACATCTAGCCATTCTGCAAGGCAAAACTGCTCCAGCTCCTTCAAATTGGATGGGTTCTGCTTGTGTGCAACAATCTTTAAGTCATACCACAGATTCTCAATTGGATTGAGGTCTGGGCTTTGACTAGGCCATTCCAAGACATTTCAATGTTTCCCCTTAAACCACCCGAGTGTTGCTTTAGCAGTATGCTTAGGGTCATTGTCCTGCTGGAAGGTGAACCTCTGTCCCAGCCTCAAATCTCTGGAAGACAAAAAGCTTTCCCTCAAGAATTTCCCATCCATCATTCCTTCAATTCTGACCAGTTTCCCAGTCCCTGCTGATGAAAAACATCCCCACAGCATGATGCTGCCACCACCATGCTTCACTGTGGGGATGGTGTTCTCGGGGTGATGAGAGGTGTTGGGTTTGTGCCAGACATAGCGTTTTCCTTGATGGCCAAAAAACACATTTTTAGTCTCATCTGATCAGAGTACCTTCTTCCATATGTTTGGGTAGTCTCCCACATGCCTTTTGGCAAACACCAAACATGTTTTTTTATTTTTTTATTTAAGCAAGGGCTCTTTCTGGCCACTCTTCCGTAAAGCCCAGCTCTGTGGAGTGTAAGGATTAAAGTGGTCCTACGGACAGATAATCCAATCTCCGCTGTGGAGCTTTGCAGCTCCTTCAGGGTTATCTTTGGTCTCTATGTTGCCTCTCTGATTAATGCCCTCCTTACCTGGTCCGTGAGTTTTGGTGGGCGGCCCTCTCTTGGCAAGTTTGTTGTGATGCCATATTCTTTCCATTTTTTAATAATGGTTTTAATGGTGCTCTGTGGAATGTTTGAAGTTTTGGATATTTTTTTATAACCCAACCCTGATCTGTACTTCTCCACAACTTTGTCCCTGACCTGTTTGGAGAGCTCCTTGGTCTTCATGGTGCTGCTTGCTTGGTGGTGCCCCTTGCTTAGTGGTGTTGCAGACTCTGGGGCCTTTCAGAACAGGTGTATATCTACTGAGATCATGTGACAAATCATGTGACACTTAGATTGCACAAAGGTGGACTTTATTTAACTAATTATGTGACTTCTGAAGGTAATTGGTTGCACCAGATCTTATTTAGGGGCTTCATAGCAAAGTGGGTGAATACATATGCACGCACCACTTTTCAATTATTTTTTTGTTACATTTAAAAAAATATATATATAATTCACTTTACCAATTTGGACTATTTTGTGTATGTCCATTACATGAAATTCAAATAAAAATCAATTTAAATTACAGGTTGTAATGGAACAAAATAGGAACAAAGCGAAGGGGGATGAATACTTTTGCAAGACACTGTATCTGTGACCAACAGATGCATATCTGTATTCCCAGTCATGTTTTTTTTTAAGGTATCTGTGACGAACAGTCATGTGAAATCCATACATTAGGGCCTAATTTATTTATTTTAATTGACTGATTTCCTTATATGAACTGTAACTCAGTAATTCTTTTGAAATTGTTGCATGTTGTGTTTATATTTTTGTCCAGTATAGTTTTCTATATGCGCCTGCAAACCTTGGCTGGCTGGAGAGAATAAAGTGTTTCCCATATTTGTCTGACAGTGATTAATGACATTCACAGTGTTGGATGTGTCCCTGCACGCTCTGGGATTAGACATAACTGTTCCTTCATTATATCATCAGTAGATACTACTGTACCAACATTAGGCTATAGGATGTCACTGTAGCAACAAAGATATAGGACGTATGAGAGATATGGAACAAGCTCAGGATTTGGAGACTTGTTTAAGGATTTAATGATGGAAAGTGTGTGTGTGTGTGTGTGTGTGTGTGTGTGTGTGTGTGTGTGTGTGTGTGTGTGTGTGTGTGTGTGTGTGTGTGTGTGTGTATTAGCAGGTATAGTAGCTGTATGAAGCTTGACTATTTGTTGGCACTCCCTGCCCTCAAGAGTCCAACTCTCTGTCTCGTCTCGCTACACTCATGCCAAGCCAAGCGCTAATAACTGGCCCTCAGGGGCCTCACACACACACACACACATTCTCTATAGCTGAGCTGTTTAGAAATCTAATGATCCAAGTCTCCTCCAGCCTAGTCACCTCTGACAGTCTATTCTCTGTACACCTCACATCTCAGGCCAGCAGAGAGATGAACGTGATTATTTATCACAAACGATGGCTGTGTGATGTCTTGGCAGAGAGACTAGCATGGCAGACCCTGGTTATTGTACAGATGATGCTCCAAGGTCTGATGTCTTGAGGTCATACGGAAATAGATATAGAGTAACCAGATTTCCACCAGTGTCCAGTTGTAGTATAAACCTCTCTAGTAATCGGAGATATATGGTATATATATATATATATATATCAGCTGTTCCAACAGATTCCTCTTCTTTGAGAGAATAGTTTGATCAACCACAGAAAACATGACATCCTTTATGTAAACAACGAGGGAAAATGAGTGGTCTTATTATTGGAATAACATTACTGTTACTAAAACCATTATCCAAAAAGATAATTGTATCTTTTTACTGTAAATAAATAATAACTTGGACTTTTTAAATTGATACTTCTTTATTGATGCATACAGTATGTACAATAATAAGTTATATATACATTTCCATTTGTTTCCATAAAATTGTTTTTGTTTCCATTGTTTCTAAACTCTAGTCTGTGGAGCGTTGTGATCCTGAGGCAAGAGGACCAGGTTCTGCACATACAGTACAGTCAGTCATCTTCTGTCACTAAACTACCTACCTAAACCACTAGCCTTCTGTTGACGCTGTGTTTGAATTGAAAATAACAAGGAGAAACTTAAAGAAGCTGTTATGGATACGTGCTAAATAATGAACATTGTACATGCACATTTATTATTCATATACACTCCCGGAGTCCAGCCCCTTTAAACGTGGCTAACTTAAAACACCAGAGCAGTGAAGACACACTGAGCGATGGGAGTGTGCCTCCCCAGTCACTCAACCGAAAAAGCATTCTTGGAGGTATAGAAAGGCACTGTTAAAACACTATAAACCAAACACACAGGAGGCTTCTCTTGTTCCTGAAATGTCTGTAGCTGGGAGCTTATCACCATTAGCTGATATGTGCTGAGCTTTTTGGCACAAAATGGCTGCCATCCTGTGGAATCACCCAGCATAGTGTCAGAGCCCGGCTGCACACAGCGTAGCTCAGTGCTGGGTCTCCTGGAGTTCTGTCTCCCTGCATTCCTCAGGCTGCAGTAGGCCTAGTCTGTTAGTAGTCTCTTTAATAGTCTCTGGCATCTGGTCTTTACTGGTTCATTGGTTTTAGTGGTTAATTAGGTGCTGAAAGTCTCGACTGTAAACCACAACACTATTATACCAGACCGCCACATGACAACCAATTAGAGCCAGTGGCAGCAGCTGACCGCTGGGGGCAGGCGGGGTAATAGAGGGTCTGGGGCCACAGGGGTCCTGGCAGATGTCCATTATGCCATTTTAAAAATCTGATATTATGAAATGTACTACATGTGATCTATGTAAACAAAAGCCAAAATGTTAAAGAAGGTTATAAAAAGCTTTTGTCGAGGCATCTAGAGCAAGGTTAATTGCCAGTCCATTGCCAGAGGGAGACAGAGAGACGAGAAGGAGAGACATCTGAGATCTGGAGAGGCCTGCTAACATTCTTCATGTTGAGGGCTAAAACTGTTTGTTTCTGAACGTATGTGCGGGTATATGCACATGGGTCTATTGCATGTGTGCATACATGTGTGTATATGAGTGCGTGTGAACATTAGTGTGTATGTGAGTCAGACGCTTGCACAGCGTGGTGAGGACAGAGGGACAGTGTGTGTGTCTCCTCCTCCCAGTACATCAGAACATAGTGACTCCACAGCATCCAGTCTCTCTATCTGCACCAGTCTGGTGAGCAGGTCTGGGATGCTGTATCCGGCTGTACTGATCCTCTCAAACAGCTGCAGGCCGTCACTCATCCCTCCGATCTCATCCCTCTTCAGGCCAAAGCTCTCTGCCAGGTGTCTCCAGGTCTTCACCACGGCTGCCTCGCTACTGTAGGAGGAGCTCAGCATACGACTGGCCTTCTCCAGACAGTCAAATGGTAGTTCTGTAGGACTCAGACCTGGGGAGAGGAAGGGAGAGGGAGGGTTAGGATGTGTGTGTTGTGGCTAGAGATCAGCATACAAGATTCCTTCGCTAGACAGTCAAAGAGTACTTCTATTGCAGGGGTGTTACACACATTATAAAGGGCCACATTGAAAAAACACAACGAATTCGCAGGCCAGACAGAGCCTACTATGTTTGTTTTTACAAAATAATTGGCCATTGTTTTATTAGAAAGAATATGGCTGTTTAAAATGTCCACTTACGTACAAAGGATGCTGTATATATCATTTTAACATATTAAAACAAAAGAAGAGATAAATAATATTTGTCCAGCCTTTGCTGCTACGCTTACAGATGTGCATAATATACTGCGACTCTAATCAAAAAGTAACCTATTTAATAACCCCAAATAACAAAAACGTAGCTAGGTTGTTGTAACATTTAAACTTAAAATATGTTAAAAAATGTTTTTGATTGCAATGAATGGATCACCGATGCGGTTGAATGCAGCATTGCTGTATGTTGCGCTCAAAATTAATTGACAACCCAAATCATTGCGCGGGCCGGATAGAAATGTATCACGGGCCGGAAACGGCCCAATGGCCTTGTGTTTGAAGTTCTATAGGGCTGAAACCAGTCGAAGGGCAGTTCTATAGGGCTGAAACCAGTCGAAGGGCAGTTCTATAGGGCTGAAACCAGTCGAAGAGCAGTTCTATAGGGCTGAAACCAGTCGAAGAGCAGTTCTATAGGGCTGAAACCAGTCGAAGGGCAGTTCTATAGGGCTGAAACCAGTCGAAGGGCAGTTCTATAGGGCTGAAACCAGTCGAAGAGCAGTTCTATAGGGCTGAAACCAGTCGAAGAGCAGTTCTATTGGGCTGAAACCAGTCGAAGGGCAGTTCTATAGGGCTGAAACCAGTCGAAGAGCAGTTCTATAGGGCTGAAACCAGTCGAAGGGCAGTTCTATAGGGCTGAAACCAGTCGAAGGGCAGTTCTATAGGGCTGAAACCAGTCGAAGAGCAGTTCTATAGGGCTGAAACCAGTCGAAGGGCAGTTCTATAGGGCTGAAACCAGTCGAAGAGCAGTTCTATAGGGCTGAAACCAGTCGAAGAGCAGTTCTATAGGACTGAAACCAGTCGAAGAGCAGATCTATAGGGCTGAAACCTGGGGGTGTACGTGTGAGTTCTCACCTTCGGCCACATTGCAGGCTCTAGCATACAGATCCAGGATCTTTTTCCTCCGGCTCTGAATCTGTAGGAAGAGACAGAGAGAAAGGTAAAGTAAGTTACAAAGTAATTACATTGCAATACATTGTAAAAGTACATAGTTGGATGTGAATGACTGATCTCTCTCACCCCTGTAGCCTTGTTGTAGTTGTTGTTATTGATGATGTTTGCATTGCTATTGCTAATGTTGTTAGCATTGATAGGACTGGTGGGGTTGGATCCAGTCTTATCCCTGTTGAGGAGCCCCAGGGAAAGCAGGCAGATGTCCGGCTTGGTTCCCAGGTTCAGGAGACAGGGGCTGGGGTTAGGATCAGCCGCCCCCTGCCTCTCCAAGGCTGCCTCCTCATCACTATCCATGCTACGACTCAACAGCTGCTCGTTCTCTGACGATGCATCATTCTCACTGGGGAGGAGAAAGAAAATCAAGCTGAGTTGTCAAATCTCCATATCAGTCAGCATAATAACACTAAGCCTTCATGACCTTTTCAACTGATATTTAGCTGTGTCTAGCTATGCTAATGTTATGTAGCTTCAGCCTAATTGTTATACTGTGAGTAGCCTCTTGTTTTAGCTTGCATATTTAGCTTCGGTTCCACAGAACGCCACTGACAGTGTGTGTAACACTGGGACTTTCTCCCAAAAAACACCTTGTTGACAAATATTCTCAGAGATGCTCACACAATAGCATTGTTTTTACATGTGTGCACATACACACGCGCGAACACACACACGCATTGTTTCTCAGTCACCCTACACCCACTCTGGAAGCTAAGACAGTGAGTTAGCACATCCTCTGGAATGCAGTTAGCCACACTGTTTACCTCTGCTGAGTCTAGCTAGGTGATGTAATGCTAATGTTAATGTGTGTGTTGACATGTGAGTTGTTCATACAGACCATATGCAGTGTGTACATGCGACTTGTGATACTGTATGAAACAAACACATTGTCTGTGTCTATCCATGTTTACGTGAGTGTATATGTCTGTTCTCATTGCTGTCTTGTCATAATGAATAAGGCTTCATTGTCTGCGAGTGTGGGGTTGAGACCGAAGAAAGGAGAGAGGGGGAAAGAGAGCAGAGGACAGAGAGGGGAAGGGCGAGGAGCTGTCATCCACCTGGTGGTTTGGCTGCGCTATAGAGTAATTATCTCTCTCTCTCTTTACCCCAATCTCTCCTCACCACTCTTTGCCTCTCTCTCCTACCCACCTTCCCCTCGCTCTCTTTATATTCATCCCCCACGCCCCTCTCCCTCCCCTCCTCCAGGGCCAATCTGTGCTCAGCTACCTCACCCTCCAAAGCCACATAATCACTCTGCTTCAGAAAAATCCTCAAGTGAACTTGTTTTTTCCATGCCCACGCAAGGGGACACACACACACTGTCTCCCCACTAAAAGGGCTAGCAGCGATGCTCTGCTGCAGTGACTTGTCCTGTGGTAGTCTAATTACAGGCAGATTCCCAAAAACAGATAAAAGAACCTCTGTCTGTGAGGCCCCCAGTCAACCACTACACTGTAAAACCAGGAACCATGTGACACGTTCATAACCTAAACATCAGTGTTTAAAACTGAAACATTAGGCATTTAGAACTGCCAATAAGTGTTCTTATCTTAAACACAGGCGTTTAGAATGCAAGATTAAACATGAAAGTCCGTTTTTTTCCCAGTCAGTTTCCAACCATGAGAACACCCATATCTCCTTAGAGTTCAGATTTTAACCACTAGTGTTTTAACCACTGTTTAGAATGACTTTAGTCATTAGAAATTGATGTGACTTTCCTTGCTTTTTATTCAGATCAGTGTTAGGAATGTCTGTCACCTTACCTACATTTCAGCACTGAACAGGACATTTGATTCAAGAAATATTGTTACTCAACTGTGTTGAGTTCATTTCCGTTAACTCTGAGTGAAAAAGACGTGGGAGGGGCCTCATTATCATATTTCCAAGCATGCTTTGTTGTAGGTTGATAGTTTGTTTCAATATCTATGTATACTCATGCATATTGATTGATTAATTTATCTTATACTATACAAAGATAAATAACTTACATGTTTCTAAACTAATCCAATCTGTAAGAGGTTGGACTTATTGCACCAGTTACTGAGATAGTTGTTCCAGTTTAGATGGTTTAGGTCAGGGGTGTCAAACTCATTCCATGTAGGGCCTAGGGTCTGCTGTTTTTTCTTTTTACTTTCAAGTAAGCCCTAGACTACCAGGTCAGGGGAGTTCCTTACTAATTAGTGACCTTAATTCATCAATCAAGTGAAAACCTGCACACACTCTGCCCCTCTGTGGAATGAGTTTGACATGAGGTTTAGGTAGTCTTGTTAAGTCCTTCACCATAGCAGCCATTCTGACTGCAGGTTGTGGCTGATAAAACATTCAAATTAATGGATATCCTCCCTCTGGCTGGATTCCAATAGGAATTACAAATCACTTCAAAAACCAGCGTATTGTGACTTGCAGGTCTGATGTGGCCCATGAGCCAGGATTTTCAGACCACAATGTTGAGGATAACTAGGCCATAACTAAAGGCTTTATGAAACGTGCAACATGTGGTCATGAAGGGTTTACTTTTAATTCAAACACATTCACTTAGGCAGTCACTTGGTGAAATTATTGAATGCAACAACTATGTCTCTGTTACTAACAAACACAGTCAAGGATCGGAATCTCTCACATTCATTCGAAAGGCATGCTGGGAAATGTGCAAATACGGCTTTACACCCTACAGTGTTAAAACAACACCCCCAGTGTTTAGCGTTTAAAACCTAAACGCCTTGTGCTGAATAAACGTGTTCATGTATTTAAAAAATCTTACAGATAATAAACACGTTTTCATGTTTACAATCTACACTGACGCGTTTTCATCGAAATTCAAAATACCTTGACAGGTTTAAAAAGTGTCACAGAAAAGTTTTTAGTTATGTGTTAAGATTCTAAACACTTGGTTTTACGGTGTACACAACCCCTACGCAACTCAGACATGCACAAAAACAAGCTTGCAGACACACACACACAAACACACACACACACACACACACACACACACACACACACACACGATCTTAGAGATATTGGTAACCATTGCACACCTTTTGTGTCTGTTTGTTCAGTTTGTGAGTTTGATGTTTGTCATGTGTGCAAGTGATCAGGATACCTTACCTTTTCACTGTCTTCGGAGGCGTAGGTTTGAGTTTGTCAAATTCATCCTTTTCAGAGAAAATTACAACATTATCTGAAAGAAAGAAAACATATTTTGTTTATCAAATGTTATTTCTCACACAGTTCTTTTAACGCTGGTAAAAGTCAGAAATTATCATCAAAATAACCTGGGCATAAAGGGCCCATTATTTTCAAAATAAATCAATTAACAGGACTGTAGTGTTCAAATGCAATTATATCAAAGTTTAAAGCCTGTAAGTGTCTGGCACTGTCAGCCTAGATGGTGTACACCTCAGAGACGTCTCAGACAGACTCATAGCTCCCAGCTCTACCGGAAATGTCAATCATAGAGACTTATGAGACAGCTGCTTAATGCACACACATGCACGCACACTTTCCCCAAAACATACACACACCATACAGTATGCTTTCACCAATACACGGAGAAAATGTAAACAGACATTCAGTTTTAAGAATAAAAACACTTATGTTTGTGATTCTTAATTTGCAAACCCAAACACGCAGGTTTGATTCCTAAACCTAAAGGACTATATGTATAACTATTAGCATACTGGCGGTAACATGGTAGGCCTATTTGAGATGACAGTAGGTGTATTATCGTTGATAACCCCTGAAGGAGTCAGTTGGTTAACATTCTAGTGAGAGGGGAACACTGACGGCCTAGAGCTAGCGCCACAGTCTAATCTGAACATTCCACCATGCTGCGCTCACTACACACGGAATGTACTCCTCACCACTGTCAACCACACACACACACACACACACACACACACACACACACACACACACACATACACACACACACGGCCTGACAGACACCCATCAGGTATGAGAATGTCTCTTTATGTTAGTCTAATAAACCAGACTATAGATTAAGAATGTCTCTTTATGTTAGTCTAATAAACCAGACTATAGATTAAGAATGTCTCTTTATGTTAGTCTAATAAACCAGACTATAGATTAAGAATGTCTCTTTATGTTAGTCTAATAAACCAGACTATAGATTAAGAATGTCTCTTTATGTTAGTCTAATAAACCAGACTATAGACTAAGAATGTCTCTTTATGTTAGTCTAATAAACCAGACTATAGATTATGTCTGAGGCCAAAACTGGTACTGTAAGTAAAAGTTTGTGTTCTGTAGTGTGTTTTTCTGTTAACTAAGGTAGTGTGTTGTGTGTGTGTGTGTGTGTGTGTGTTGTGTAGTGTAGTGTATATGTAGCCTCACCTGGAACATCATTCTTATCCTCCTGTTTGTTGGTCTGAGCCTCCACAGCCTTCACCACCTGACCAGAGCAGCATGCTGTGAACACAGAGAGAGAGAGAGAGAGAGAGAGAACGTTTACTGTACGTGCACACTGATTGTTACCCTGTCCACTGTGTGTGAGTACAGGTATGTGTGTGTGTGAGTGTTATCCTGCCCGCTGGGTGTCTGGGTGTGAGTGTGTGTGTGTGAGTGTTATCCTGCCCGCTGGGTGTCTGGGTGTGAGTATGTGTGTGTGTGAGTGTTGTCCTGCCCACTGGGTGTCTGGGTGTGAGTATGTGTGTGTGTGAGTGTTATCCTGCCCGCTGGGTGTCTGGGTGTGAGTGTGTGTGAGTGTTATCCTGCCCGCTGGGTGTCTGGGTGTGAGTATGTGTGTGTGTGAGTGTTGTCCTGCCTGCTGGGTGTCTGGGTGTGAGTATGTGTGTGTGAGTGTTATCCTGCCCGCTGGGTGTCTGTGTGTGAGTATGTGTGTGTGTGAGTGTTATCCTGCCCGCTGGGTGTCTGTGTGTGAGTATGTGTGTGTGTGAGTGTTATCCTGCCCGCTGGGTGTCTGGGTGTGAGCATGTGTGAGTGTTATCCTGCCCGCTGGGTGTCTGGGTGTGAGTATGTGTGAGTGTTATCCTGCCTGCTGGGTGTCTGGGTGTGAGCATGTGTGTGTGTGAGTGTTATCCTGCCTGCTGGGTGTCTGGGTGTGAGCATGTGTGTGTGTGAGTGTTATCCTGCCCGCTGGGTGTCTGTGTGAGTATGTGTGTGTGTGAGTGTTATCCTGCCCGCTGGGTGTCTGTGTGAGAGTATGTGTGAGTGTTATCCTGCCTGCTGGGTGTCTGGGTGTGAGCATGTGTGTGTGTGAGTGTTATCCTGCCCGCTGGGTGTCTGTGTGAGTATGTGTGTGTGTGAGTGTTATCCTGCCTGCTGGGTGTCTGGGTGTGAGTATGTGTGTGTGTGAGTGTTATCCTGCCCGCTGGGTGTCTGTGTGAGTATGTGTGTGTGTGAGTGTTATCCTGCCTGCTGGGTGTGAGTATGTGTGTGTGTGAGTGTTATCCTGCCCGCTGGGTGTCTGTGTGAGTATGTGTGTGTGTGAGTGTTACCCTGTCCGCTGGGCTTGGCTTTGAGGATGTAGAACATGATGATGAGGACAATGGCGATGGCCATGATGAAGATGGTTGACATGGCGATGATGAGAGCGGTTGCTAGGTGACCCTGTCCTGTGGGGTCTTTGTGAGGGTGAGGGAACATGGTGGTACTGCTGGTTGAGACACTGGGGGCTTTGCCTGACAACACAGCTTTGGTAAGCAAGCCTGGAACACACAGATATTACACAGTTACAACACAAATACTACTTCTGTATCTGAAGGAAGCCATGTCTTGGACCCCAAGGGGTGCATGTTTTGGTTTTTGGCCTAGCACTACACAGCTGATTCAAATAATAAACTAATCATCAAGCTTTGATCATTCAAGCAGACCACCGTAGTCCCTGTGCCTAAGAACACTAAGGTAAACTGCCTAAAAGACTACCGATCCGTAGCACTCGCGTCTGTAGCAATGAAGTGCTTTGAAAGGTTGGTCATGGCTCACATCAACACCATTATCCCAGAAACCCTAGACCCACTCCAATTTGCATATCTACCCAACTGTAGTCCCACTGTAGCTCTGTTGGTAGAGCATGGCGCTTGCAACGCCAGGGTTGTGGGTTCGATTCCCACGGGGGGCCAGTATTTAAAATGTAATAAAAATGTATGCACTCTACTGTAAGTCGCTCTGGATAAGAGCGTCTGCTAAATGACTAAAATTTAATTGTAAAGATCACTTGATGATGCAGTCTCTATTGCACTCCACACTGCCCTTTCCCACCTAGACAAAAGGAACACCTACGTGAGAATGCTGTTCATTGACTACAGCTACAGCGTTCAACACCATAGTGCCCACAAAGCTCATCCCTAAGCTAAGGACCCTGGGACTAAACACCTGCCTCTGCAACTGGATCCTGGACTTCCTGACGGGCTGCCCCCAGGTGGTAAGGGTAGGTAACAACACTTCCGCCACGCTGATCCTCAACACGGAGGCCCCTCAGGGGTGTGTGCTCAGTCCCCTCCTGTACTTCCTGTTCACCCTTGACTGCATGGCCAAGCACGACTCCAACACCATCATTAAGTTTGCCGACGACACAACAGTGGTAGGCCTGATCACCAACAACGATGAGACAGCCTATAGGGAGGAGGTCAGAGACCTGACAGTGTGGTGCCAGGCTAACAACCTCTCCCTCAATGTGATCAAGACAAAGGAGATGATCGTGGACTACAGGAAAAGGAGGGTTGAGCATGCCCCCATTCTCATTGACGGGGCTGTAGTGGAGCAGGTTGAGAGCTTCAAGTTCCTTGGTGTCCACATCACCAACGAACTATCATGGTCCAAACACACTAAGACAGTCGTGAAGAGGGAACGCCCAACACCTATTCCACCTCAGGAGACTGAAAATATTTGGCATGTGTCCTCAGATCCTCAAAAAGTTATACAGCTGCACCATCGAGAGCATCCTAATTGGTTGCATCACCGCCTGGTATGGCAACTGCTCAACCTCCGCCCACATGACACTACAGAGGGTCGTGCGTATGGCCCAGTACATCACTGGGGCTAAGCTTCCTGCCATCCAGGACCTCTATACCAGGCGGTGTCAGAGGAAGGCCCTAAAAATTGCCAAAGACTCCAGCCACCCTAGTCATAGATTGTTCTCTCTGCTACTGCACGGCAAGCGGTACTGGAGAGCCAAGTCTAGGTCCAAAAGGCTTCTTAACAGCTTCTATCCCCAAGCTATAAGACTCCTGAACAGCTAATCAAATGGCTACCCAGACTATCCTACAGGCAGACATCACAATAGACTAAGGCTTTGCTACAGGCAGACTATAGAATAGACCAAGGCTTTCCTACAGGCAGATATTAGAATAGACCAAGGCTTTCCTACAGGCAGACATCAGAATAGACTAAGGCTTTCAGCTTCATCTCCTCTAAAGCTTCTGGACATCTTCATGCTGCTTCAGACTGTTTATTCACTGATCAGATCAGACAGATTAAATCTATTATTGTATGAAACTGCTGCAGTTATATTAGACGATGACCTGGGTTCAAAGTTCAAACCTAGCCTGTTACAGTATATGGAGTACATGACGGTAAACAGGGACAGACAGATGGTATAGATATGTATAGCCTAGAGAGGAGGTCCAGACATACAGCGTGGTCCGAACTTATTGACACCCTTGATAAAGATGAACAAAAATGACTGTTTATAAAATAAATTATTCAAATACTTAGCTATATTGTATGCTTACATTTTTTGTTATACTTTTATACTAATACAATTGCTCAGAAAAATATATTTTGTTTAACAAGTAATACTTTTATTTTCTCAAAAAGGTCATTCTAATTTCAACGGCAAACCCACCACTGATGTGTGTGGCCAGAGAGCTCTATATTCATGTCATCTGATCAAAGCACTGTTTCTAATCCAAGTGCAAATGCCGTTTAGCAAACTCCAGGCATTTACATTTGTTGGATGACATGAAAATAGAGCTCTTTCGCCACGCACACCAGTGGTGGGTTTGGCATCAAAATGAGAATGCATGAGCAGAAAATAACCCCCATACCTACTGTTAAATATGGTGGGGGGGGGTCTTTGATGTTGTGGGCCTATTTTTCTTCCACTGGTCCTGGGGCCCTTATTAAGGACAACGGCATCATGAACTTTACACAGTACCAGGACATTTTTGCCAAAACCTGGTTGCCTCTGCCAGGAGACTGAAACTTGGCCATAAGTGGATCTTTCAGCAAGACAATAACCCCACATACACATCAATATCCACAAATAAATGGTTAATTGGCCACAAAAATCAACATTTTGCAATGGCCATCTCTGTCTCCGGAATTGAAACCCATTGAAAACCTGTGGTTTGAATTGAAGAGGGCAGTCCATAAGCTTAGATAAAGGATGTCAAGGATCTGGAAGGATTCTATATGGAGAAATAGTCTAATATTCTTCCCAATGTGTCCTCCAAGTCATAAAACATTTTCGGAAAAGGCTCAGTGCCATTATCCTCACAAGTTGAGGTATTGAAAGGTATTGGAAACAAGGGTGTCAATCATTTTGACCCTTACCTTTTTGAGAAAACAAAAATATCACTTCTCTGAGCAATTATATTTGTATAAAATAATCTAATTTCCCCAAAAATGTGTGCATACACTATAGCTCAGTATTTTAATTATTTATTTTGTACAGTCATTTTTGCTAATCTTTATCAAGGGTGTCAATAATTTCGGACCCCGCTGTATATATCCTAGAGATGACAGGCTGCTGCTGAAGAGAAGCCCCAAGACAGGCAGAAACATGTTAATAATCTTTTTCATGCCCTCCAAACGTTTTAATTATTACACCACGTGGTGCTAGGAGCTAGCTGGGAGCCGCGGTAACACACACACACACTGAGCTGGGAGCCGCGGTAACACACACACACACACACACTGAGCTGGGAGCCGCGGTAACACACACACATACACTGAGCTGGGAACCGCGGTAACACACACACACGCACTGAGCTGGGAGCCGCGGTAACACACACACACACACTGAGCTGGGAACCGCGGTAACACACACACACGCACTGAGCTGGGAGCCGCGGTAACACACACACACATGCACTGAGCTGGGAGCCGGGGTAATTTACAGACTACTTGGTGAGTGCTGGCCTGCCTTCACCCCGAGCTAGTAACTCGACGCTTCAACTACATATTTCTGGTTTGGGTATTTTCAAGACTTTTAAAACGGTTAATCAAAATGTACCCTCACACGTCTCTTCCCTCCCTTTCTCCCTCCCTAACTCTCTGCCTGCAAGAAACAATTAGCTGCTTGTTGAAAAGTGTGTGTTTGTTGTTATACACTCGTTTGTTCTCATCCCCCCTCCTCTCTCTCCCATCCTCCTCACAGCAGGTTCCAGTCTGTTTAAGGTTGTCATATTTCAAAACACAGTCATTAAAATGACACAATAATAATGATTTCAATTTCCGGGCAAAACAATGTGCCAGGGAGTGTTGCTTTGAGCAACGGACACTAAAAACAATTCCTAGGGTCAAGCACCACTATGAGGAAGCAGTTCCAGACCATGGTGAGATAACGTCATGCTGATGCTCCCTATGTTCTGCTCTGTCTGTCTGTGTTCACTAACTGGTCCCAGCCCTCCGCAGCCCTCACTCGCCTGACCTTACAAGTATCGCTCTCGGTCCCTCTGTGACTGTCTCTGACCCTCTCTGGCCTGGGTTCTGGTTCTGTTTGTGTTGTAGAACGTGTCAGGTATAAGAAAACGTACACTCTTTAGTGTTGCGCGGTGCATTTTGACACGAGTGACAGACCATCCCATACAGGTTCCTGGGCCGGTTCTCCTGGATGTAATACCTGACAGAGAGGAAGCACAGAGAGAACATTTAGAGAACAATACTGAAACATATTATTCTCTTATTATACACAGAGATATGTTATTAAGATAAGCAGAGATATGTTATTAAGACCCGCAGAGATATGTTATTAACATACACAGTGTGAATATGTAAGTATTTGAGAGGAGAAGTGTCTCAATAACAGCTGGAGGTGAAAAGGTTAAACTGATGCCCAGAGGGAAGAGAGAGGTACTGTATCCCATTAGGTTAGATAGAGATATTATTTAGCCCTGAGCTGTGACAGAGGAAGAGAAGGGAGGCTGCTTCGGAGCGTGGAGTCCTCTAGGCCTCTAGCGGAGACCATCTACCATTAATCAGAGAGGACTATTAAACCACTTTCAATCAAACATGCACACCAGATCTCCAGGATGAAAACCAGGACCACAAAAGCATTAAACCTGAGATTAAAATGCCATTCTACTAAAGATGTGTTTGGTGAGGACTTAAGTAAACTATGATTTAATAAAGAAGCATTTCGATTCCATCCCCGACAAAGGCAGGCAGTGTTCAGTATTCCCCCAGTACAGTACAGTGAGATAGAGTTATTAAAGCAGCCAGTAATGTTAAAACACTCTAGTCTGTATATTGACTTTAAACTCAATTGAAACCCAAGAATGTCTTTGAGGTGGTACAGTCACTGAACAACATCATATGGTAGAGAGAAAGAGAGAGAGTGAGAGAGAGGGAGGTGGGGGTGGAGAAGATCAGAGCATTGAGTCGGTCCTGTAACAGTTTATATCTTCTCCTGCCTCCATGTTTGTGGGTGACCAGATGGTAACTGGGTAATTGAGGCGGATAGCATGGCCAATGGAGGGTTAGACCAGGCTGTGGCTGTGTGATATGAAAACGTGGGGGGGAAACAGGGGCGATGTGGCAGAGAAGTGTCCTATGAAGTGGTACTGTCTTATCAACGTCACTCTCTGATAGCGGTGGTATGTATGTGTGTGCATAAATGTACACTACCGTTCAAAAGTTTGGGGTCACTTAGAAATGTCGTTGTTTTTGAAAGAAAAGCAAATTGTTTGTCAATTAAAATAACATCAAATTGATCAGAAATACATTGTTAATGTTGTAAATGACTATTGTAGCTGGAAACAGATTTGTTATGGAATATCTACATATGCGTACAGAGGCCCATTATGAGCAACCATCACTCCTGTGTTCCAATGGCACGTTGTGTTAGCGACTTAGCAAGTTTAGAATTTTTAAGGCTAATTGATCATTAGAAAACCTTTTGCAATTATGTTAGCACAGCTGAAAACTGTTGTTCTGATTAAGGGAGCAATAAAACTGGCCTTCTTTAGACTAGTTGAGTATCTGGAGCATCAGCATTTGTGGGTTTGATTACAGGCTCAAAATGGCCAGAAACAAAGACCTTTCTTCTGAAACTCATCAGTCTATTCTTGTTCTGAGAAATGAAGGCTACTCCATGCGAGAAATTGCTAAGAAACTAAAGATCTCGTACAACGCTGTGTACTACTCCCTTTACAGAACAGCGCAAACTGGCCTTAACCAGAATACAAAGAGTAGGAGGCCCCGGTGCACAACTGAGCAAGAGGACAAGTACATTAGACTATCTAGTTTGAGAAACAGACGCCTCACAAGTCCTCAACTGGCAGCTTCATTAAATAGTACCCGCAAAACACCAGTCTCGACGTCAACAGTGAAGAGGCGACTCAGAGTTCCTCTGTCCAGTGTCTGTGTTAATTTGCCCATCTTAATCTTTTCTTTTTATTGGCCAGTCTGAGATATGGCTTTTTCTTTGCAACTCTGCCTAGAAGGCCAGCATTCCAGAGTCATCTCTTCACTGTTGACGTTGAGACTGGTGTTTTGCGGGTACTATTTAATGAAGCTGCTAGTTGGAACACAGGAGTGATGGTTGCTCATAATAGGCCTCTGTACGCTAATGTAGATATTCCATAAAAAATCTGCCATTTCCAGCTACAATAGCCAGTTACAATATTAACAATGTCTACACTGTATTTATGATCAATTTGATGTTATTTTAATGGTCAAAAATGTGCTTTTCTTTTAAAAAACAAGGACATTTTTAAGTGACACAAACTTTTGAACGGTAGTGTATGTGTGTAAATTTGCATGCCTGCGTGTCTTCAAATGTGTGTGTGTGTTGTCTTATGTGTGTGTTGTCTTGTGTGTGTGCACATACCCAGGTAAGCAGGGTCCACAGTCTGCATCATTGTCTGGTGTCCCAGGTTTGAGTACTGTAGCACGGTACAGACCTTCACAGTCCTTATGTCTCCTGCAGATCTCATACTTTCCCTTCGAGTACTTCCCCGGCGGACACGACACACACACAAAGTCCTCATCCTTAGTCCCATAGCCACAGTTCTGCAACATCACAAACAGGCAATAAAATGTGATTGGTTACAAGAACAGGACATGAGTCGTTCTGAACATTTTCATTCGGGGTGTTGGTGTAGTTTGTCTAGTGTGTGTGTGTGTGTGTGTGTCTTTGTGTTTGTACTGCACTACATGTGGCGACAAAGAGGAAATTGATGTTCTAGTATGGAATAAAGTGGGAGGTCATCTTAAACAGTCCCAGACGTATTCACTTCTCACAGTGGGGAGTTGTGACAACAACCAATACCCTGCATAGTCTGACAGGCAGACCATTGTTTGATCTATCTTTATTAAAACAGTTGAAGCTCCATCCTAAAGCCAAGCTGCTACTTGTCCTACAGACTTCAGAAACACTATATTCCGACTTCCTACTTTATTGGCTTGTCCAATATATCCACTTTGATCCTCTGATAAAAGCTGGATTAATTTATCAGTAGGATTCTGTCAGAGTGGATCAGCCCAGCTTTAGATCTCCTGGTTGACTTTACTTCTGTTGGTTCATATAAACCTTCTCCAGATAAAATCCAATAGAAGCATTTTTGTCCTGTCTCCATGGTCGTTGTAAACCAGCATGTATCACTGCATTAAAACCATCTGCTGTATCAGATCACATCAGATCTATGTGGGAGAGTGCTGTTTCATGTGTATGTGGGGGAATTAGTTAGCTACACTAACTAGTTCCAGTAGTTAGTGTAGCTAACTACTGGAACTACACACTACTTTTTTAGCAAAAATAAAATATGGGTGAAGTAGACAACTTCCTTTCTTTTTTGCCATCAGACCTGCATAATTCACACTCGAAACATTGTTTTTGTGTTTAATAGGCTAAATTACACATTCTGTTAACAGCTGACTCCAGAGTGATCTTTTGCAATTTGTCGATATTATAATTTAACACGAAGTAGTTTGGATGTAGTGAACTACATTTTCTAAGTAACTTCAGTTAAGTAAACTATATTTTTCTTAAAACTTCTTAGGGATAGGATAGCCCCGTTTTTTTAAATTTTCACCTAAAATGACATACCCAAATCTAACTACCTGTAGCTCAGGCCCTGAAGCAAGGACATGCTTATTCTTGGTACCATTTGAAAGGAAACACTTTGACGTTTGTGGAAATGTGAATTAAATGTAAGAGAATATAACATTAAGCATTTATGGCAATTTAGCTAACTAGCTTGCAGTTACTAGCTAATTTGACCTGGGATATTAACATTGGGTTGCTTTTTTACCAGAAATGCACAAGGTCCTCTACTCTGACAATTAATCCACAGATAAAACAGTAAACCAAATTTGTTTCTCATCATCTCTCCTACTTCCTTCAGGCTTCTTTTTCTTCTTACAACCTGACCACACCGCTCGCGTTGAGTGCGCGAGCATTGCAAAAGAAATGTACACATACATGTTAGTCAATCATTGCACCCCCACACTGCTCGCTTCAGTGAGCCTGCATGGCCAGGCGCAAAAATAGAACTTGGTTCTATTTGTGATGCTCAACGCGCTGCAGGTCCTGCCTCTCCCATCTCTTCATTGTTAGCTAATTTGCCATAAATGTTTCATGGTTTTAACCTGTCCCCAAATGAATATAATTGGTTCAGAGTTTGTTTTGATATTTCAACCTGCGTGTCCTGAACGCGTCTGGTGTGGGTGAACAAAATCAACGTGATGGTGCACGCAGACTCTGTTTGGCAAGTCATTACCCAAATCTACAATCATGAGCAGATATTGACATTTTCTGTAATTGTACAGGAGAGTTGAATAACTACAATTTAACTTTACAAGTTTAAAGAACTGACTATTCAAACCGTTAGCTATGTCTGTGACTGTTGTTTAGATGTACAGAGAAAGAGAAAAGCAGGGCTCCTTTTGCTGTGTGTGTGTGTGTGTGTGTGTGTGTGTGTGTGTGTGTGTGTGTGTGTGTGTGTGTGTGTGTGTGTGTGTGTGTGTGTGTGTGTGTGTGTGTGTGTGTGTGTGTGTGTGAGGTGTGTATGTGTGTAAGGTGTGTGTGTGTGTGCGCGTGAGGTGTGTGTGTGAGGTCTCCGGGGACTGATGACTAATTGCTACTGACAGACTACTGCATCCTACCAAAGGGGCTTCAATATTTGGGAAAAATCCAAATGGAATGACAAACTGTGAAAACTGTTCATTCCCTTTTCTGAATCTGAGCATGCATTCTGGGATTTAGCTGGTAACTCTTTGATGTGGGAGGTGTACCTTTGTGTATACCAGTGAGTCAGGTAAACTTCCTGGGTGGTCTGAGCAGACAGATAGACTAGAGAGTAGGGCTGTTATGGTGACATTATTACCGCCACACCGGCGGTCAAGAGTCATAATTGCAGTCAAATTCCACGTGACCGTTTAGTCACGGTAATTAGGCTTCTCCAAGCTCTGATGCTGCTGCTGGTCATTAGTAGCCTACCAAACTAGCTAACTGCCTGGAACTCAGCACTCTATTGTCCCTCTAATCACTCTGACATCAATGCAAATGTTTTATAAAAGCTAATCAAACACTTCATGGGAGCCCATGAGCTCATGTTGCTCAACATTTCTATAGGCTATGCAATTGCGTGAGAAAATAAATTGTTTTCATGGCCTCTATTAAAAACAGGATCCCATCAGCTTTCTATAGGCTAGGCCTACTATATTTATTTATCAACTTTCCGAATATTAAGCACATTGCTTCACTTTACAACAGGAGTATAGCCTACCTGGCTGGCATGACAATTAAACACGGAAAAAGTGTTCTCCATTCGCTATTTAAGTGTATAGACCACATGTATTTGTTCCCCTGCCCCTGTTCCAAGACAGCTGCATGATAATGGTCCATTCTAAATCCAAATTAATTCCACACATATATTATTTAGTATATGTAAAGACAACATTAAATTAAGAATAGTCTGATGGGTGACAGTATTAGCCTATCATTGTGAATTATGTATTATCACTTGTGATAAATCATAGTCGCACACCTCATGTAGCCTAGCCCATAGGCCTATATGTTTTGATAAGGGTTGTAACACAACTAAAGTTGCCAAATAACTTCTTAAAATGAAGCACATTATTCCGCTTTACAACTGGTGTAGAGCCTAACTGGCATACATAGGTGATGAATTTCAAGTTTGGGGAAGATAATTTTCACCATAAAAAATGCACCTTTATATAAAGCATAATCGGATTTGCGGTCACTTTTGAGAACAGTGTTTTCCTGCTAATTGATTGCATTTTGAAACATTTGCGCTTATAGCCTACTGCCGTGTGTGCATTGCTGCGCTTATAATGTGAAGAAATAACCTAATAGTTTATCAATATTTTAAGCTAAACATTCTGATCTGTTGCATCAGCCTCATTACTTTTAAAAGATTTTGATGCGAGTGGTGGTATTGATTTGGGATCTATCACATCCCACAACTGTCCTAGAGTATGTTTGGAATATTTATTTCTTGCACAGAAGGACAAGTTGACCAATAGAATAGATCAACTTTTGTACTATGGGGGATAGTAGATTGACATAGGCTAGTGCTTTGCTGTTTGTTAGGCCTACTGATCTTGTTGGCTGACGAAAAGTAGGCTAAATTATGGACAGTTCTTCTAACATCTTCAATATGTGCCTCAGAATTCAATAAGAGGGACCAAGTTGATCTGGCTGTCTTCGCTTGTAGCCTACTTCTTAGCTGTGAGAAGGACCCGATCATGTGACGGGCATTGGTTAATAAGAATGTAGATATCTGAGAGAGCCATGTGAGTGAGAAGTGCTTTGGAGCACGGCAGCCGGGAATTATAATTATTATTCCAGGGCACAAAAGGCATGGATTTTTTTAGGGGGCATTACGGCCACACGAGGGGGATGCCGCTGGAAAATTTGAGGCCTGGTGAGAATATTATCAAGTGCTTGTCAAATTGTGAATGAGAGACTGATGAAGTGTGTGCAGCCTGGACAAGAAACAAATCAGATCTCATGCCTTTCTTGCAACTTTTTCAAATCATCAATAGAGTCGCATCATGCAGCCTTAGAATGTATAAAAAAACGAAACATATAGGCCAACATTTGTATCACAACTAAAGTTGCATAAATAATAATATAGGAGGACCTGAAATAGGCATAGCCATATCAGGGCCTAACATATGGACAACTCAGAGTATGCTATTCTGTTCTTCTGAAATAAACTACATTTTCTTTATATCATGTTTCTTTAGACCTGTCTAAAATAAATAATGAGAGTAGGGCTGGGAGTAGGGCTGGGAGGCAGGTAGCAGAGGTCAGGGTTCACTTGCACCTGACTGTCACCGAAAATGTCATACTTGTCGTTGAAGATGTCGTATGGTAGATAGAAGGACCAAGGCGCAGCGGGATTGTGGACACTCATGGTCATTTATTACCAAAAAAAGGAGTAGAGCATCCACTTGAGAAAAAACAAAACAACAAACAATACTCACAACAGCAACAGTGTGGCAGGCTCAAACAAACGCAGTGCACACAACAATTCCCCACAACCCCAAAGACAAACACACACACCTATATAGGACTTCCAATCAAAGGCAACTATACACACCTGCCTTCAATTGGAAGTCCCAATCATCCACCCAACATTTAACAAACACAAACCCCCTGCCACATCCTGACCTAGACAAAGCAATACGCCCTCTGCTGGTCAGGACGTGACAGTACCCCCCCCCCCCCCCCCCCCCCCCAAGGTGCAGACTCCCGGATGCACCTAAAAAGAAAAACACAAGAAAAACACAAAATCCCCAATACCCCAACAAAACCCAACAAACAATAACCCCTAAACCATAAGGGAGGGAAGGGAGGGTGGCTGCCGTCACCGACGGCACTGTGCTACACCCTCCCTCCCCAACCCACCTATCCTGGAGGTGGCTCCGGTTCTGGCCGTTCCAGGCAGTCGGGCCACTCTGGCAGTTCGGGGCAGTCGGGGCAGTCTGGCAGCTCGGGGCAGTCTGGCAACTCCGGCTGTTCAGGGCAGTCTGGCCACTCCGGCAGTTCAGGGCAGTCTGGCCACTCCGGCAGTTCAGGGCAGTCTGGCCACTCCGGCAGTTCAGGGCAGTCTGGCCACTCCGGCGACTGTTGACTGGCGGGCAGCTCCGACGACTGTTGACTGGCGGGCAGCTCCGACGACTGTTGACTGGCGGGCAGCTCCGACGACTGTTGACTGGCGGGCAGCTCCGACGACTGTTGACTGGCGGGCAGCTCCGACGACTGTTGACTGGCGGGCGGCTCTGACGACTGTTGACTGTCGGGCAGCTCCGACGACTGTTGACTGGGGGGCAGCTCCGACGGCTGTTGACTGGCGGGCAGCTCCGTCACACAGCCCTTGTGCCCCCCCCTAAAAAATTATTGGGGGTGCCTCTCGGTCTCCCAGTCCTTGCCAGCCTTCTTCCGCTGCTTGGTCCTGTGTTGGTGGGGAATTCTGTCACCGAAAATGTCATACTTGTCGTTGAAGATGTCGTATGGTAGATAGAAGGACCAAGGCGCAGCGGGATTGTGGACACTCATGGTCATTTATTACCAAAAAAAGGAGTAGAGCATCCACTTGAGAAAAAACAAAACAACAAACAATACTCACAACAGCAACAGTGTGGCAGGCTCAAACAAACGCAGTGCACACAACAATTCCACACAACCCCAAAGACAAACACACACACCTATATAGGACTTCCAATCAAAGGCAACTATACACACCTGCCTTCAATTGGAAGTCCCAATCATCCACCCAACATTTAACAAACACAAACCCCTGCCACATCCTGACCTAGACAAAGCTGCTGGTCAGGACGTGACACTGACATGCTACATTATCTACTCATTACACTCAAGTAATTTCATCTCAGGAAATGTGTGTGTGTGGGTGGGTGGGTGTAGTTGTGCTCTTTTTTTATTTGTTCATTAGTTTGTGTGTGCGCTTGTGTGTCTCACCATGTGGGGCTCCTGTCCAGGTTTGCATGGTGGGCAGGGCTGGCAGCTACTGAGGGTCTGGTTGTAGAACTCAAACTCTCCACAACTACTATACTCTGACCTGAGAGAGGGAGGACAGGACACCTAAAAGAGAAGGAGGGGGTTAAAAGAGCGTACAAAGAGTCATAATGTGTGCTTTATTCAGGTTCTTGATTATAAATTAAGATGAAACTTTTTGTTCTGTTTTCAACTTACTACAGGATTCTACATACGCTTGATTCTGCTAAGATTTTATTTACTACAGGTTTTAATAAGTCATTCTAATTCAATTCAAAGAGAATATACTAATCCCCTTGGGAACCCAACTACCTCATACCCCAGTACAGTGACTCAGTATGGGTACTGCTTGTACAGTGGGGCAAAAAAGTATTTAGTCAGCCACCAATTGTGCAAGTTCTCCCACTTAAAAAGATGAGAGAGGCCTGTAATTTTCATCATAGGTACACTTTAACTATGTCAGACAAAATGAAAAAAAAAATCCAGAAAATCACATTGTAGGATTTTTTATGAATTTATTTGCATATTATGGTGGAAAATAAGTATTTGGTCAATAACAAAAGTTTATCTCAATACTTTGTTATATACCCTTTGTTGGCAATGACACAGGTCAAATGTTTTCTGAAAGTCTTCACAAGGTTTTCACACACTGTTGCTGGTATTTTGGCCAATTCCTCCATGCAGATCTCCTCTAGAGCAGTGATGTTTTGGGGCTGTCGCTGGGCAACACGGACTTTCAACTCCCTCCAAAGATTTTCTATGGGGTTGAGATCTGGAGACTGGCTAGGCCACTCCAGGACCTTGAAATGCTTCTTACGAAGCCACTCCTTCATTGCCCGGGCGGTGTGTTTGGGATCATTGTCATGCTGAAAGACCCAGCCACGTTTCATCTTCAATGCCCTTGCTGATGGAAGGAGGTTTTCACTCAAAATCTCACGATACATGGCCCCATTCATTCTTTCCTTTACACGGATCAGTCGTCCTGGTCCCTTTGCAGAAAAACAGCCCCAAGGCATGATGTTTCCACCCCCATGCTTCACAGTAGGTATGGTGTTCTTTGGATGCAACTCAGCATTCTTTGTCCTCCAAACACGACGAGTTGAGTTTTTACCAAAAAGTTATATTTTGGATTCATCTGACCATATGACATTCTCCCAATCCTCTTCTGGATCATCCAAATGCTCTCTAGCAAACTTCAGACGGGCCTGGACATGTACTGGCTTAAGCAGGGGGACACGTCTGGCACTGCAGGATTTGAGTCCCTGGCGGTGTAGTGTGTTACTGATGGTAGGCTTTGTTACTTTGGTCCCAGCTCTCTGCAGGTCATTCACTAGGTCCCCCCGTGGGGTTCTGGGATTTTTGCTCACCGTTCTTGTGATCATTTTGACCCCACGGGGTGAGATCTTGCGTGGAGCCCCAGACTGAGGGAGATTATCAGTGGTCTTGTATGTCTTCCATTTCCTAATAATTGCTCCCACAGTTGATTTCTTCAAACCAAGCTGCTTACCTATTGCAGATTCAGTCTTCCCAGCCTGGTGCAGGTCTACAATTTTGTTTCTGGTGTCCTTTGACAGCTCTTTGGTCTTGGCCATAGTGGAGTTTCGAGTGTGACTGTTTGAGGTTGTGGACAGGTGTCTTTTATACTGATAACAAGTTCAAACAGGTGCCATTAATACAGGTAACGAGTGGAGGACAGAAGAGCCTCTTAAAGAAGAAGTTACAGGTCTGTGAGAGCCAGAAATCTTGCTTGTTTGTAGGTGACCAAATACTTATTTTCCACCATAATTTGCTAAGAAATTCATAAAAAATCCTACAATGTGATTTTCTGGATTTTTTTTTTCATTTTCTCTGCCATAGTTGACGTGTACCTATGATGAAAATTACAGGCCTCTCTCATCTTTTTAAGTTGGAGAACTTGCACAATTGGTGGCTGACTAAATACTTTTTTGCCCCACTGTATATAACCTGTATATAGCCTCACTATTGTTATTTTATTGTGTTACTATTTTATTTTTATTTATTTGTTAATTTTCTTACTTTTTTAACTGCATTGTTAGGAAAGGGCTTCTAACTATGCATTTCACGGTAAAGTTTTCACTTGATTTGATTTTGAACCATTAATGTGGCCTTTACAAGTGCATTGACACGTTCACATGCCTTGTTGAACGCGTCAATGTGTGAACGCACGTGTGAACACGTGAATGCTGGAATAAATGAAAACATATGTCTGCTAGAATTGCCTCTGCCTTGTGTTTTTCATGTCTCAGTTATCACGGATTGATCATGTATAGGTCTTTTTTCATGCTGCGGGCGGGAGCAGGAAATCAGACAAACAACTTCAGGATAATTTTTTTTGTCCTGCTGATTTTAAAACAAGTGTCTTACTATTAGTGGGTCATTATATTCAAGGCTATAAAGTCATCTTTGTCGCATTATTCACACAAGTCTTGCTTGTGCAACTTGTCTCCTCTTCCCAGCTTGGGCCACCATGGGTGTGTGTGCGCAAATGGAGGCTGCCTGCGCGCTGTGATAGCCAGTGCGTGGTGAGCTGATTAAAATAATAAGTATTTCATTATAGGCTGTTAAACTTGTTTTCATTAGAATGGCATTTTTGGGGGTCAGGGTTAATTTTACACTGCTCTACAAAAGCAACAAAGGCAAAAACATCATATGTTTGATCGTGAAAGCTCATATGCCTATAGGTTTGCTGAATGCAAAGACCAATTTAACCTTTATTTTTATTTAAATCAGGTTAATTATTTATTATTTAACCAGGTATTTCACCTTTAATCAACCAGATGGTCTAATTGAGATGAAAATGTAATAATAACCTATTCAATAGTTGTTGTTTTTTCTCGTTAAAACGGAGCAAAACAGTTAATCTCATGCAAGCAACCTATAGCCTACAGGAATAAACAACAGGGGTGATTTTCACTGCATGCCGGCTACAAACACAATGGTTTCATTAAACTATATTTGTTCTTTCTATGATATTGTAAAATGTTGCAAGTTAAAACAGTACAAAACAAGTGATCTCAAACAACAGAACATGTTTGAATTGATTGCATAAATAGATAAACAATAATTTGCATGAATTGATAAAGATGCTTGAGGAAACTTCACATGAGCAGCTTATGATGGCAACCAAAGAGCTCATTATGACTAGAGAGGGGTGCAACTTTGGTTTTAGAAGTAGGGGGGGACATCATTTTCGTTTGTATATTTTTTTTAAACACTCCAAACAGCCTACCCGGCCGCTTGGATGTGTCCGCATGGTCCTAAAGCACCCAGAGCCTCGTTTTGTATCACATTCCAATGATAAAACTGGGGGGGGGACAAAAATGCTATTTTAGAATGTGGGGATGGCGCCCCTGACTAGAATATTCTTTCATTAAACAAGAGCAGTGTTTTTAGCCAGCCCTGTCGTTTATTTGAAATTAACAGTTTTATCGTGAGAAAAAAAATCTACATGTTTTTATTACACGTTCATCTCAATGACACACACCTGTTTAAATAAAGGTGAAAAAGTAATTAACCTTGTTAAATAAAAATAAATCTTAAAATGAAATTATATGAATGGTCTCTGTGTGCAGCAACATGCCATTTCATTATCATTGCTTTCAATTAGATTATTTGTTGTTTTACTTTAGTGTGAAATTAACAAAAGAAATGTAAAAAAATTGAATTAAATATTTTCCCACAAAAATTGGTAATGCCTTTATTCTGTGTTAAATATCCATGTGTTTAGTAAAAAAAAAGTGAAGTTGTCTGTCTGCCTCTGTTATTGCTATATTGGTTTATACATTCCAAACTTCTTAACTAGGCTATCTAGAAGGCGTCGGTAGGCTATGATATATTTTGTGACCACCCCCAAAGAATTAGCCTACATTCTACTGATATGGTTATAACGTTACAGATACATATTATGCATTTATGTCTCTGGGTGTAGCTATGCATTGTATAAAAACTAGCTACAAAATATATGAACTGAATGGGATGCTGATTGTCTCAATTGTCTCTTCCTGTCATCTTGCCTTGCATTTTATGACCATGACTGGTATGGCCAGGACGATACCACTAGCACAATACTCGTTAGTAGTGTGGCAAGGAAACAAAACACGAAGTAGATTTCATTTCTTTAGGAAAACAACCCTAATGTTAGAAACAAACATCATTATGTTGTCATCCAGAGTAATATTTATTTCTTTTCCATGCTATAGCAGAGAATATTTTACATACAGAAATCTGCTTCGTATTTTCTTTTTTGCCATGGTAAAAATATAGTGATACTGGTATAGTCCTGGCCCTAATGACTACAATAAACACATTGACTGACCCATCTTACCATCCAACTTTTAGAACCCTGGAAGTTTCCATTGTACAGAAATAAGTTAGTAGACAAGTTATAATCAACATGCAATCATATTGACTTTTGAATGGCAAACTTGAAGAGCTGTCATATGAAATACAATTGAAATTCATTAATGTCTTCCTTTACCAGTGCAAGAGATGCCCAAGTATATGATCTGTGAAAACTGCTTGCTCGAGCTCTTCGCACATTGTCTATCTTCTAAAAACATCTGTGAGAAGAATTTGAACGGGACTGTATGCCAACGGAATTGTGCTATCATCATGTCCTCAGTTCCCCATCCTCCCAAATGAAGGTGCCACCAACCTCCTGTGATGTTAGCTAACCCTTCCCCTAACCTTAACCCTTTAACCTAACTCCTAAACTTAACCCTAACTTTAACCCTAACCCCTAACCTAGCTAATGTTAGCTAGTTAGCCACCTAGCCATCTAGCTAGAATTCGTAACTTATCATACGTTATACAAATCCATAAAATATAAATCAGAATTATAATTCTTAACATATCATACGAAATGGGTGATGGACATCCACAAAGTAATAAAATACCATAAGAAACTTAGCATATCATACAAAATGGGTATCGCTGATTTACGTACAGAATAATACAAAATGCTTTGAGACCAGGTTGGCAGAGCAGGGCTATTCATTAATTGGGGATAAGAAAATTGTGGTGATTTCCACTTGTAGCAGAGAAATATACTGAACAAAAATATAAATGCAACATGCAACAATTTTAATGATTTTACTGAATTACAGTTCATATGAGGAAATCAGTCAACTGAAATAAATAAATTAGGCCCTAATTTTTGTATTTTTAATTTAACCTTTATTTAACTAATCTATGGATTTCACATGACTGGGAATACAGAGATGCTTATGTTTGTCATAGATACCTTAAAAGATACCTCACAATGGGTCTCAGGATTTCATCACGGTATTTCTGTGCATTCAAATTTCTATCGATAAAATGCAATTGTGTTCATTGCCCATATCATAACCCCACCGCCACCATGGGGCACTCTGTTCACAATGTTAACACCAGCGAACCGCTCGCCCATATGACGCCATGTGTCTGCGGTTGTGAGGCCGGTTGGACGTACAGCCAAATTCACTAAAACGACATTGGAGGCAGCTAATGGTAGAGAAATGAACATTAAATTCTCTTGCAGCAGCTCTGGTGGACATTCCTGCAATCTGCATGCCAAATGCACGCTCCCTCAAAACTTGAGACATCTGTGGCATTATGTTGTGTGACAAAACTGCACATTTCAGAGTGGCCTTTTATTGTCCCCAGCACAAGGTGCACCTGTGTAATGATCATGCTGTTTAATCAGCTTCTTGACATGCCACACCTGTCAGGTGAATGGATTATCTTGGAAAAGGAGAAATACTCACTAACAGGGATGTAAACAAATTTGTGCACAACATTTTAGAGAACTAAGCTTGGCTCTCCTTCTCTGTGGCCGACGTGAGTAAGACATTTAACATTTACATTTACGTTTACGTCATTTAGCAGACGCTCTTATCCAGAGCGACTTACAAATTGGTGCATTCACCTTATGATATTCACCTTATGATATTTAAGCGTGTTAACCCTCGCAAGGCTGCCGGCATCCCTACCCGTGTTCTCAGAGCATGCGCAGACCAGCTGGCTGGAGTGTTTACGGACATATTTCAATCTCTCCTTATCCCAGTCTGCTGTACCCACTTGCTTCAAGATATCCACCATTGTTCCTGTACCCAAGAAGGCAAAGATAACTGAACTAAATTAACATTGCCCCGTAGCACTCACTTCTGTCATCATGAAGTGCTTTGAGAGGCTAGTTAAGGATTATATCACCTCTACCTTACTTGACACCCTAGACCCACTTCAATTTGCTTACTGCCCCAATAGATCCGCAAACGCCATCGCCCTGCATATTGCCCTATCCATCTGGACAAGAGGAATACTTATATAAGAATGCTGTTCATTGACTATAGCTCAGCATTCAACTCCATAGTACCCTCCAAGCTCATCATTAAGCTCGGGGCCCTGGGTCTGAACCCCTGCTCTGTGGATCTGGGTCCTGGACTTCCTAACGGGCCGCACCCAGGTGGTGAAAGTAGGAAACAACACCGGTTTAACACAGGTTGCGCCTCTTCAACCTCAGGAGGCTGAAGAAATGTGGCTTGGCACCTAAAACCCTCACAAATGTTTACAGATGCACAATTGAGAGCATCCTGTCGGGCTGTATCACATCCTGGTATGGCAACTGCAGAGGGTGGTGCGGTCTGCCCAACGCATCACCGAGGGCAAACTAACTGTCTTCAGGACACCTACAGCACCAGATGTCACAGGAAGACCAAAAAGATAATCAAGGACAACAACCACCCGAGCCTCTGTCTGTTCATCTCGCTATTATCCAGAAGGCGAGGTCAGTACAGGTGCATCAAAGCTGGGACCGAGAGACTGAAAAACAGCTTCTATCTCAAGGACATCAGACTGTTAAATAGCCATCACTATGAGGCTTCCACCCAGTTATGTAACCCTGCACCTTAGAGGCTGCTGCCCTATATACATAGACTTGAAATCACTGGCCACTTAATAATGGAACACTAGTCAATTTAATAATGTTTACATATTTTTGCTTTACTCGTCTCATATGTTTATACTGTATTCTATTCTACTGTATTTTAGTCTATGCCACTGACATTGCTCATCCTAATATTTATGTATTCCTTAATTACATTATTTTACTTTTAGGTTGTGTGTATTGTTGTGAATTTGTTAGATATTACTGCACTGTTGGAGCTAGAAACAGAAGCATTTCATTACACACGCAATAACATCTGCTAAACATGTGTATATGACAAAGAAAATTTGATTTGATTTGTGCGTATGGAACATTTCTGGGATCTTTTTATTTACACTTTACATTTACACTTTACATGTTACGTTTATATTATGTTCAGTGTACCAACAAATAGGGCACTGACTGACAGCTGTCAGTGTAACTAGCTAGCATTCTAACCTTAGCCAGCTAATGAAAGTTATGTGAGCACCATTTCAGTTAAGTCAAGTAAAAATAATTATTCCAGAAATAGACTCCTAGCCTACCTGTCAAGAGATGAGTCTCAGCTAAACCGTGCCTATACAAGCTGTTGACATGTTGAGATTTGACGTTTGTCTGACTCTTGCCATTTGATAATTCCAGTGAAACTGTTTCGGATTCCAAATGTCATAGAAATAGAAAGAATTTTAGCTCTGGTAATATGGATAACCTAACAATTTAACATTTTGGAGCGTATAGGCCTATAGAAGCAATGTGAAAGTTTTTTTTGCCTGGCCTGGTGCCCCAGGTGGGTGGAGATGTCTCTTTAGTATAAATGAGAATAGAGCACCACAGTATGAGTCATAATATCCATAAAACCTAGCAGTCAAACAAGGAAATGGTTCCAAATAATTTTTCCACCATACATTTTTCCCATAGGGGAAATAAGGACTGTGTTTCATGTAGGATTACCCTGGTGTGATGTTTCATTAACCGTGTAAATCTCTCTAGGACATGGTGACTTTTATCAATATATTCGCAGGTATTTACCAACCAAAAATAAAATGCTAACTGCTGATGTGGCTATAAAAAGAACTACAAGTGCCATGATGATCTGGACTAGACTGCCGAATCGAGACAAAGGTAAGAATCTCTTGATTAACTATCTAATGTTAGCCAAATTTTGTAATTAATACATTGGCAAAATGTCTTTAAATTGACAAAACTGTCTTATGCAAGTTTTAAATTGACACCATACCTGTTAGTAAAGGTGTCAGTTAGTAGAGTTGACGTGCAGGATCTTGCAGGGATTTATTGTCTTGCATGAGATCTACTTTGATGCTAATTAGCAGTTCGAAGCTAAAAGTAAATAGAGCCGAATATATTGATAAAAGTCACCTTGTCCGACAGAGATTTACATGGATATCAAAGCGTCACGCCAGGGTAAGCCTACACGAAACACAGCCCTTATTTTAAGTGTTTCCAAAATCCATTATGGGAAAAATGAATGCTGGAAAAATGATTGGAACCATTTCCCTGTTTGACCGCTAGGTTTTATGGATATTATGATATCTCCACTGTGGGGCTCTATTGTCGAAAAGGAGCAAAGCCTGCACACCCGGGGGCACCAGGCCATGCAAAACAAATTTGCGTAAAACGGTTTATCGGCGGCTGGCGTCCAACATTAATGTGCATTAACCCCACCTATTCTACTGGAGCAGCCCCACCTCCCGCCTGTCCTAACTTAAAAATGTAGTATAAAGAGGGGTTCCTGCACATGCAGAAACGCCCCGAATTGCAGACCGTAATTGCACCCTTGTCTTAGGACCTGGAGAAGCCAACTTATATAGGCGGCACACCTGCAGGGAATTTGCACCGTCTTCTCAGCCTCATCTGTAAAATCATTACACTGACATAAATGTAACAACATAAATGTTTTATGTCGAAATATGTGAAGACACCAAGAATGGCAAAGATTCAAACATGTTTCAACTCACAAATCTGATGGAGTATTGCTATATGTTCCCGCTTTATAGCTAATGTACTAGCCTAACATGAAAGAATCGACAGGTCAATGAACAATGTTATAATTAGGGAAGCACAATATATCGGTGAACATATCAGAATCGGACGATAGTAGCTAAAAATGCCAACATCGGTATTGGCCCGATGTCTAGTTTTAACGCCGATCTGCAAAACCGATGTCAAAGCTGACGTGCATACCTATATAACGTAGGTACATGATGTAATGATGCCACGTAAACCTTTGCGCTACACGTGCAACACAGCATTCTTAACTCAGCCCACAATGTCTGCTGTGTGGATCGAGCAGTCAACAAGTTGAGCAGTCATTTGAAAGAGTAAGAACATTTCATCGAGACAACTCAAAGGTGAAATCCATTACCACAAAGATAATGGAATTCATTGCCCTTGACAATCAACCAATTTCTGTCGTGGGTGATGTTGGCTTTCGCCGACTGGTCGAGCACCGGTACACACTACCAAGTGCGCTATTTTTCAGATGTTGCACTACCGGAGTAACACAGTAATAGTGTCACTGCTATTAGCTTCACAACAAACATATTATGGAACGCCGTTTGGGTCTTTGCGTGTTCAGAAAAGATACAAAGCTGTACAAAAAAGTCTGCAAACACTGGCCACGAACGATGTGTTTACAATGCTGCGTTGGTAATTAAGCATAATTTGTTCGACTGCAACTTCTGGGGTAGCTAGATTAAGCTTGGTACCTAGCTAGCACCAATACAACCAGCCTGAAAACAATGACCAGTAGAAACTGCAGTGATTTTCATTATTCTGAGCAATGATTTAGGAATCTTTGTGATTAAGTATTAGCTAGGTTGCCACTTGTTGTTCGCCTATTGAAATTGAACTTCAGTTCATGAAAATAAATAGATAGTCAGTTACTTAACCCTGTTGCTAACCACAAAGTCCACTGTTGTGGCTAATCCTTATTGTGGCTAGCTTCTTTAATCAAAGAAGAACTGTCTTATAAATAAGGGTTATTTTAGATGATGACACCTAGCTATATAGTTAGATAGCTAGCTAACTATAGCTACTGAAACAGATATAGTTTTGCTATATTTTTGGGGAAGAACATTGTTTGCATCCATGAGCTAGCTAGCTTTTTTTTATGACCAGCACTGTAGGTCCGCGAGACAACTTTACCAGCATCATAGCATACGTGTTGATAAATCGTTGTGACATATGAAATGCAAGTGATAGTGTAATCAATGTGTAATAACTACGTTAAAAAATGCTGAACGCGTTTAATTATTATGTGACGTGCACTCATATTCAGGTCCTGATTGCTCAACAAGCTTAATTGATTGGTCAACAAGATTAATTAAATAGTGCTTTTTGACACGCAAAGACCCAAATGGCGTTCCATAGCAAAGACCGAAACGACGTTCCATAGAAATCCTGGTTGAGAATGAAACGACTGAACAAATGAACAACGAAACAGCACAGCAAGTAAGTGAAGGAAATAGGTTTTGATTATGTTTTACTGGTAATGGGGACATACGTAAATGCCAACAAAATAACATTTTGGTCAATGTGGTGTGTGTGTGTGTGTGTAACCTTTATTTGACTAGGCAAGTCAGTTAAGAACAAATTCTTATTTACAATGATGGCCTACCCTGACCAAACCCGGACGACGCTGGGCCAATTGTGTGCCGCCATATGGGACTCCCAATCACGGCTGGATGTGATACAGCCTGGATTCGAATCAGGGACTGTAGTGACGCCTCTTGCACTGAGATGCAGTGCCTTAGACCGCTGCGTCCGTGTGTGTGTTAACTATTTAACTGTACTAGAATGCTTAAAAGGCCGCTAAAATTCTAAATATGGGATATTGTTTTTTTTTGGCAAGGAAAATATCGGTATTGGATATCGGTATCAGCCAAAAATGTCATATCGGTGTATCACTAGTAATAATGTTGTTAATGTGTTGTGTTTATATACAGGCATTATATTCTGGAGTGAATTCCATTAATGCAACTGTTAGGAACTGAATTAATCAGACTTTCATGGGTCATGCAGGCGTTTGGAAAGTATTCAGACCCCTCACTTTTTCCACATTTTGTGACGTTACAGCCATATTCTAAAATGGATTAAATAGATTTTTTACCTCATCAATCTACATGCAATACCTCCTAATGATTAACATGAATTTGGAGGGAAGAAATGATTACATATTAAAGCATTGGACCTCTCACTAAAGGCTTTAGTCATCCAAAAACTATACTTAAATCCAAACTGGTTCTCTAGCAGATTAGTAAGAATGGTTCACTCCATGTTCAAGAATTGCCCTTTTCCCTTCATTCAGATTACAACCTCTCACTTTCGGTTATTTGAAAATGAATCTCCAAAAGATTGCTATTTTTAAAACAAGCCATAGAAAGCTGGTTGCAATTTCAGTTTAATCCACCAGAAAAGACAGAACAAATATTTTTTTAAATATTATGGTTAAACTCAAATATATGAATTGATAAAAAAACATTATTTTTGAATAAAAAAACAACCGTATAATCTTTGTAAATTATATAATGAATAGGAGTAGTGGAGTTGTCACACATGCGTTACCAGAAATATATGGAAATGTCGGCTCTATCCAAAATAACAACCAACTGATTGCAGCATTACCGCATAAATGGAGGAGGCAAGTGGAAAGGGGAGAAAGTAAGAAACTTGTCTGTCTGCCCTGCATTAAAAAACAAAATTGTCTAAAGAAAATTGTGATAAATAAAAAAAACATACCAGTTTCATTTAAGCACCAAAAAACATACAGATGCGCCAAACAGGTTGCAAAATAGCTGGGAGATTTTTGATGTACCGATTCCATGGCACATATGAACTGATACACAAAACAAGCCAGATTCAAAACTTTGAGTTTTTTAATATAAATTATTATACAAAATTCTAGCAACCAATAGAATGTTATGTATATGGGGGATACAACCATATGTAGCTTGTTATTGATCACAGGTTCAGGAATGGCAGAATATTTTGAACATTTTCTTGGAGCTAACTCTGCAAATAGCACTGCTGGGTGATTTCAAAAGTCATAGTCAATCGATAAATATTATAATAATACTCGTAGAATTTAAAAAAATCTTTAACTGTTACTCGTTTCAGGCTTAGGTCGCGCAGGAAAGGCATTTGAACATAAACATATATTTTTTTATCAAAATGCAAACTTGTATGCCATCTGTAAATAGGAATAAAATTGTTAAATTACGAGCCTAGTTGGTTTAGCCACGGAAAAAGCCAGGAACCTTCCCACTAGCCATGATTGGCTGTGATAATGGACACGTCAAGAGATGAGTTCGGATTGGTCTGTTATGTAGCACGCTTCTGTCTATAACATGAGCTCAGTATGTGTAGGTAATCCTTTCTAATGTGGCTATTTGAAAGATATCACAAAGAACTGCATAAGTGTTGCTAATGCTCTCCACTTTCTGGAGGACCGAGTTTTAAAATAAGTGGAATGCCCGGTGGAAGCAGAGTATGATAGCTAAGGAGATGGAGAAAATTCTGTCGTTTGATCGCAAATAATGCGGAGAGAGTCGAAAAGAGAGCACACAGAAGAAGGCTGTTGTATCAAACACCTGTCTCCAGATTACATCTTCAAACTAAGGGCAACAATGGCATCCATAACAGAGGAAGAAGCGTTCATCCATGTATACGGGTAAGAGAGTCTAGCTAGCTACATTTTCAGATATTATACGTTTCTAATTTTGTCAGAAAGTTGTTTTCATTGCAAGTTAGAAGAAATTGTAAGCTAGCTAGCTAATGTTAGCTGGCTGGCTGGCTTGTTAGCTAACATTGTGTTTGATCTGCATAATAATATTATTTGTATCTCAGAGCCATTTGCGTGGCTAGTTATAGCCTAATGTTAGCTAGCTAACTAACATTGAAACTAGCTAGTTGGTTAGCTTTAGCTACCATCAGATTCATGCTAGCTAGCTAGCTACATATCTAAACAAAAGACACTATGCAAGTAACCATTTCACTTTACCATGTGAATGTGACAAATTAACTTTGATTTTATTTGATATAGGGTGTGTTACCAGAGACGGTAATGTGAAGAACAATATGACCTGCACCAAAGTCAAATTAGGATGTAACGTTAGGCCAACGAGACAGTGTCCAAGTTCTAAAATTCTCCAGTAGAATGCCCTGCTTTTAATTCGTCACACTCACAACCGTAAACTATTATCTGTAATTATCTTGCCATTAACTTGTAAATAATGATCTTGTTGTGAGTTTGTTTTCCGATAATAACGAATACAAATTACCTAAAGGCATTGTCAGCTATATGATATGGTCATTATTTTAACTGGCTACCCAGCTAACTTACCGTTAGCTAGCTAGCTAACAAGCTAGAAACGAACCATAACATTTTTAGAAAGTTGCTTTTATTTGACTGGTTTGCTAGATTGACAAATACTAAATACATTTTTAAACGGACAAGTTTATTGGTGTTAAAATACACCAGTTATGCTATTTTGGACCACCAGGCTGCTGATATATTTTGTTTTGTGTTTATGCTTTTTCATAATGACAACGACAATTTTGATGTTTGATGACAATAGACAGTTCATGATGTCACTGTGATAACTGTCCACAGACATGTCGATAGATGTAGTATACAATGCATTCGGAAAGTATTCAGACCTCACAAATTTGAAACACATTTTGTTACATTATAGCCTTATTCTAAAATGGATTAAATTGTTTTATTCCCTCATCAATCTACACACAATACACCAATAATGACAAAGCAAAAACAGGTTTTTCGATTTCTTTTGTAAATGTATAGAAATTTTAACTGAAATATCACATTTACTTAAGTATTCAGACCCTATACTCAGGACTTTGTTGAAGCACCTCTGGCAGCAATTACAGCCTTGAGTCATCTTGGGTATGACGCTACAAGCTTGGCACACCTTTATTTGGGAAGTTTCTTCCATTCTTCTCTGCAGATCTTCTCAAGCTCTGTCAGGTCGGAAGTCCGGGCTCTGGCTGGGCCACTCAAGGACATTCAGAGACCTGTCCCGAAGCCACTCCTGTGTTGTCTTGGCTGTGTGCTTAGGGTCGTTGGCCTGTTGGAAGGAGAACCTTCGCCCCAGTCTGAGGTCCTGAGTGCTCTGGAGCAGGTTTTCATCAAAGATCCCTCTGCACTTTGCTCTGTTCATCTTTCCCTCTATCCTGACTAGTCTCCCAGTCCCTCCCGCTGAAAAACATCCCCACAGCATAATGCTGCCACCCCCATGCTTCACCGTAGGGATGGTGCCAGGTTTCCTCCAGACGTGATGCTTAGCATTCAGGCCAAAGAGTTCAACCTTGGTTTCATTAGACTAGAGCATCTTGTTTCCCATGGTCTGAGAGTCCATTAGGTGCCTTTTGGCAAACTCCAAGCGGGCTGTCATGTGCCTTTTACTGAGGAGTGGCTTCCGTCTGGCCACTCGGACTGATTGGTGGAGTGCTGCAGAGATGGTTGTCCTTCTGGAAGGTTCTCCCATCTCCACAGAGGAACTCTGGAGCTTTGTCAGAGTGACCATCTGTTCTTGGTCACCTCCCTGACAAAGACCCTTCTCCCCCGATTGCTCAGTTGGGCCGGGCGGCCAGCTCTAGGAAGAGTCTTGGTGGTTCTAAACTTCTTCCATTTAAGAATGAAGGAGGCTGCTGTGTTCCTGGGGACCTTCAATGATCCAGAAATGTTTTGGTACCCTTCCCCAGATCTGTGCCTCGACACAATCCTGTCTCAGAGCTCTACGGACAATTCCTTCAACCTCGTGGCTTGGTTTTTGCTCTGACATGCACTGTCAACTGTGGGACCTTATATAGACATGTGTGTGCCTTTCCAAATAATGTCCAAGCAATTTATATAACCACAGGTGGACTCCCATCAAGTTGTAGAAACAAGAGGAGGAGGAGGAGGAAGAGGAGATGGGAGGAGGTGGAAGGGGGAGGAGGAAGGAAGAAGGATTAGTTGGGATAAGGAGGAGATGGAAGAAAGAAGATAAGATCAAGGGAGGAGGTGGGAGGAGTAAGAGGAGATGGGAGGAGGAGTAGGAAGCGTCCGGAGAAAAAGGTAGGAGGGAGCGTGTGGCTGGTGAGAAAGAAAGGATGTGGGATACCAATGGGCAACCACTCAAACCCCAACATGTGACAGTAGTTATTCCAACCAAGTCGCTCAAGATCCAATGCGAAATTCGATGTCCTTCCAGGTACCCAGGACCCAGCACATTGGGAGATGCTTTCAAAACCAGCCTCTAGGGGCAACAGTGAGCACTTTTACCATCAAGTAGTCTTGGTGTTGCAGATATCTCCCTCCCCAGGAGTGGCTTTAGTGGGGATCATTAACTGAGCTCTGAGGGAAGTTAAACTCCTGGGAATACAGCCAACACAGATACGCATGCTCACTAACACACATACGCACAACCAACAGGTTTCAACATCAGAGGAAGAGAGGAGCGATTCAGACCCAGATTATAACTACTCTCTTAGAGCTCCATTGAGAAACCTTTGATGTTTCACAACCTCTGGCAAAGACCTACTAAAGTCTGGCTGTACCTCTGCCAGTGTGTCTGTGTATCTGTTACACTGTTGTCTTTATCCTCAGTTTGTTTCATTGCTGAAGATGGGCGAGGATGAGGAGAGGAGGGGGAGGAGGAGAGAGACAGGAAATGCAGGAGTAATTTAAGAGATACTCACCAATAACAAACAGAGGAAGAGAGACTCTTTCTGACTTCCTTTCTGGAACATCTTCACACCTTCCCCTGAGAAAGAGAGAGAGGAAGGAAGAGAGGAAGAGAGAGGCAGAGAGAGAGCCAGAGAGAAAGAGAGTCAGATGTACAGTACATGCATTTGAAACCCATGCCTCATACACCTACCATGTGTCATATTGCGTGTGGGTTATACTCCATTGAGTGTGTGTGTGATACTGTTCTCTACTTCAGGTTATTATTCCTCTGCCCTACTGATGTGATGAGATCATTAACAATTCCTCTATTAAAGCTCGGTCACTGAGGAGAGAGAGAGGGAGTGTGTGAATGGGTGAGAGCAGCCTGGCAGAGGAGGAGGAGAGGATCAGCCTGTTAAACCTCTGACACAGATGTATTATGGGTAAACAGTCATTAGAGGGACTGTGCTATTTGCTTTTGTTTTAGTTACTCTCACATATCTAGAAACCCCTTTAACTACTCCGGCAGCACATATTTACTACACTTATACAGGCACTGTATGTCACGGGGAAACACACTCCCTCTCTCCGATCTGTACTTACTAAGGTATACAAGCATTCACAGGTACATTAAAGAACATATAAAACAAAAATCTGATCAAACTTCAAACATGATTTATCCCTTTTATTCATGAATTTAAGGAATAATGTCAATGTAAAGGATTTAATTGTTTATAGCAACACTACGTGCGTGTGTGTGTGTGGTTGTGTGCGTTCTTGTGTGTGTATTGTGTCCATCTGTGTGTGTATGTTGCCAGGCTCAGCCCTCACCTACAGGAGACTGATTTTTATTGGCCCACTCCAAGCGCTACAATAACAGTCAGCTCGTATTTCTCTAAATAAATGATGTGTGCGTGTGTGCCAATAAAGTATAAATAATGTCGTCAGTGTTATTGGAAGGCGATGCCTTGGTGAGAGAGAGTCTTTTCCCCCAGAAACACCAACTATGTAAAGCGGAGTTAAACAGAGACATTAACTGCAGGTCAATAAACACACAGGATCTCAGATCAGTTTCAACACTGTCCAGGCTCAGGGAAACTCTGTGTCATTAGGGACATTCTTAGTTACAGGTTTGTTTATTGGTGCAGTTTAAAGTGCTTTTATAAACCGATCCAGTCTTGTCTCATTCTGTGAGGACAGCGAGAGTGCAGGTTTTCTGACACACCACATTAATGACCCACTGCAACCTTTAGCGGAGCTGTATTATTGGATGTAAACAAACACAGACTTTTACTGCAGCCTAATTGCTCCCACCACAGCTAGTGTTTTCTCTCTCTCTCTCTCTCTCTCTCTCTCTCTCTCTCTCTCTCTCTCTCTCTCTCTCTCTCTCTCTCTCTCTCTCTCTCTCTCTCTCTCTCTCTCTCTCTCTCTCTCTCTCTCTCTCTCTCTCTCTCTCTCTCTCTCTCTCTCTCTCTCTCTCTCTCTCTCTCTCTCTCTCTCTCTCTCTCTCTCTCTCTCTCTCTCTCTCTCTCTCTCTCTCTCTCTCTCTCTCTCTCTCTCTCTCTCTCTCTCTCTCTCATTCAGAGGCTGTGTGTGTGTTTGTGTATACATGTGTGTTTGCTGGCGTGCTGAAGAGTGGGTGTGCAGGCAGGCAGTAAAGCCCTGCAGCCCTGCAGTCAGAAGGAGGACTGAGCTGTTGCCTTGTTTACCTGCCTGTTTACCTCCGTTATAAACCATAGCATGCATACACATAAACCGAGCTAACTTTCTGACAGACCACTGGGCTTATTCACATTCACTATGGTTGCACAACAAACATCAAAACTCGGGCCTTTTGGCGTTGCACGTGCAATCGTATTCAGAATGTACCTTATTCAGAGTGTTAAGTGAGCCACACCAGCCAAAGAGAATGATCCACTAGTCAGTCAGTGTCTCAGTGTGTCCCTATCTCCCTCTCTCCCTCCCTCCCTAGAGGCATGGGAGGCAGGTAGCCTAGCTGTTAAGAGCGTTTGGCCAGTAACCAAAAGGTCGCTGGTTTGAATCCCTGAGCCAACTAGGTGGGAAACCTGTCAATGTGCCCTTGAGCAAGACATTAGTTCAGGATAAGAGCCTTTATTAAATGACTAAAATGTAAATGTAGTACTACGGAAGTGTAGATCACTCTCTTACACAAACACACAGAACAAAAAGTCAATTAGACAAACCCAGGATCGGAGGGGGAAATTCATATGTAAGACATTGTGTCTCAGACCCATAGCTCACAGCAATCTAAGGCTGTCTGCCTGTCTATAGGGGTAATTATATTCACTGCGAATATGTATTTGAATAGTAACTATGACACACAGTCTCTGCATTGGAGAGGTTGTGTCACACACATACTGTAATTATTGTTATCAAGTAAATTTCTCATGGAGTCTCTGACAGATAATTGCAGCATATGCAAGAAACAACAGGTTGAAAGAGAGAGACGGAAGGAGAGAGAGAGAAGTGACTGGCTTTTCACTGTGGTTTCACAGACATTAAGAGGCTGTAGTGTTGGTGTACTGTAGTGTACTGTATTGTTGGTGTATACTGTAGTGTTGGTGTGTACTGCATTGTTGGTGTACTGTAGTGCTGGTGTATACTGTAGTGTTGGTGTGTACTGTAGTGCTGGTGTACTGTAGTGTTGATGTAATGTAGTGTTGGTGTGTACTGTACTGTAGTGTTGATGTACTGTAGTGCTGGCGTACTGTAGTGTTGGTGTATACTGTAGTGTTGGTGTGTACTGTACTGTAGTGTTGGTGTACTGTAGTACTGGTGTACTGTAGTGTTGGTGTATACTGTAGCGTTGGTGTGTACTGTACTGTAGTGTTGGTGTACTGTAGTGCTGGTGTACTGTAGTGTTGGTGTGTACTGTAGTGTTAGTGTACTGTAGTGCTGGTGTACTGTAGTGTTGTTGTGTACTGTAGTGCTGGTGTACTGTAGTGTTGGTGTGTACTGTACTGTAGTGTTGGTGTACTGTAGTGCTGGTGTACTGTAGTGTTAGTGTACTGTAGTGCTGGTGTGTACTGTAGTGCTGGTGTACTGTAGTGTTGGTGTATACTGTAGCGTTGGTGTGTACTGTACTGTAGTGTTGGTGTACTGTAGTGCTGGTGTGTACTGTAGTGTTGGTGTGTACTGTAGTGCTGATGTACTGTAGTGTTGGTGTGTACTGTAGTGTTGGTGTACTGTATTGTTGGTGTACTGTAGTGTTGGTGTATACTGTAGTGTTGGTGTACTGTAGAGTTGGTGTAGTGTAGAGTTGGTGTACTGTAGAGTTGGTGTACTGTAGAGTTGGTGTACTGTAGAGTTGGTGTAGTGTAGAGTTGGTGTACTGTAGTGTTGGTGTACTGTAGAGTTGGTGTAGTGTAGAGTTGGTGTACTGTAGTGTTGGTGTACCGTAGTGTTGCTGTACCGTAGAGTTGGTGTACCGTAGAGTTGGTGTACCGTAGAGTTGGTGTACTGTAGAGTTGGTGTACTGTAGAGTTGGTGTACTGTAGAGTTGGTGTACCGTAGAGTTGGTGTAGTGTAGAGTTGGTGTACTGTAGTGTTGGTGTACTGTAGAGTTGGTGTAGTGTAGTGTTGGTGTACTGTAGTGTTGCTGTACTGTAGAGTTGGTGTACTGTAGAGTTGGTGTACTGTAGAGTTGGTGTACTGTAGTGTTGGTGTACTGTAGTGTTGGTGTACTGTAGAGTTGGTGTACTGTAGTGTTGCTGTACTGTAGTGTTGGTGTACTGTAGTGTTGGTGTACTGTAGAGTTGGTGTACTGTAGTGTTGCTGTACTGTAGAGTTGGTGTACTGTAGTGTTGGTGTATACTGTAGAGTTGGTGTACTGTAGAGTTGGTGTAGTGTAGAGTTGGTGTACTGTAGTGTTGCTGTACTGTAGAGTTGGTGTAGTGTAGAGTTGGTGTACTGTAGTGTTGCTGTACTGTAGAGTTGGTGTACTGTAGTGTTGCTGTACTGTAAAGTTGGTGTACTGTAGTGTTGGTGTACTGTAGTGTTGCTGTACTGTAGTGTTGCTGTACTGTAAAGTTGGTGTACTGTAGTGTTGGTGTACTGTAGAGTTGGTGTACTGTAGAGTTGGTGTACTGTAGTGTTGGTGTACTGTAGAGTTGGTGTGGTGTAGAGTTGGTGTACTGTAGAGTTGGTGTACTGTAGAGTTGGTGTACTGTAGAGTTGGTGTAGTGTAGAGTTGGTGTACTGTAGAGTTGGTGTACTGTAGAGTTGGTGTAGTGTAGAGTTGGTGTACTGTAGAGTTGGTGTACTGTAGAGTTGGTGTAGTGTAGTGTTGCTGTACTGTAGTGTTGCTGTACTGTAGTGTTGCTGTACTGTAAAGTTGGTGTACTGTAGTGTTGCTGTACTGTAGAGTTGGTGTAGTGTAGAGTTGGTGTACTGTAGTGTTGATGTAGTGTAGAGTTGGTGCACCATGCAGTGTGTGTAATAGTTATATTCATGTAGCTGTTATTGTATCAGATGATCCATAAAGAAAGAACGTGTTTTGCTAGTCTGCTATAGGGGTCCGGCTGTCACCCTAACTCAGGTATTACACACACACACACACACACACACACACACACACACACACACACACACACACACACACACACACACACACACACACACACACACACACACACACAAACACACAAACACACAAACACACACACAGATTTATCCACAAGCACATGCACACTTTTCTCTCTCTCTCTCTGTGTGACAGCTCAACTGAAGTGTCTGAGAGACACACTGACGATCACTTAAACAACTGATGAGAATCAGAGATAGAGTTCACCACTAACTACTACACTATAAATTGTCAATCAATCAGACACAGATGAGATTAATTACACTACTTTAAGAGGGAGATTGAGTCCATGCCCTCTTTCTTTCATGGTCTCAGAAGACAGGATGGGAGAGTGGTGGATAAGTGGTGATAGGAGGCGGTTGGGGGCTGAAATTAGCTTAATTGAACCACAACCTGTGTGTGTGTGTGTGTGTGTGTGTGTGTGTGTGTGTGTGTGTGTGTGTGTGTGTGTGTGTGTGTGTGTGTGTGTGTGTGTGTGTGTGTGTGTGTGCAGGAGACCCAGTGGCGCTGCTGGGCTTTCAGGATAAAGATAAGAAAATGTAACTTTCTGTTTTGATGAAAAAGCTTGTCTTCTGAAAAGGAAGTGAGAGCTGCCAAACGACTCTGCCCCAAGCACCTCATTATCAGACTAATCGAACACATTCAGCACACACGCACACACACACCCAGAAGCTTTCATCAGGCTCTAGCCCAGCTCCTCAATCCCCTGTGAGTCCCCGGCGCTCCACACACCCAACACACTCACACTGGAATGCACTTCTCTATTTGAAGAGCGTCTCTCTCTCTCTCCCTTCTCTCCCCATTTCTTTCTCTATCCCTCTCTCTCCATCCCCTATCCTTCTTGCTCTGTCTCACTCTTTCCCTTTTCTCTCTCTCCCCCTTTCTCTCTCTGCCTCTCTCTCACTCATTTCCTTTCCCTATCTGTCCCCCCTCTCTCCTTCTCTGTCACCCTTCTTCCCTCTCCCTCCCTCTCTCTCTGTCCTCCCTGTTGGGACATGTCTGTGTTGAAAGCCAACCTCAATCTCCCAAGGCCCCGGGGAATTAATCTTCTAACGAGAGTTAATCTCACATAAACACACTGAGAGTCATTATCTGTGTCATTAACGGCCTGACAGACCCACACCCCGGGCACAAATCAATACTTTCTACAGACCGACACCTCGGGCATGGCTTATAATACTCTACTAGACCCCACAGAGTTCCTGTTACAACACATCTTACAGAGGCGCTCACACACAGATACCTTTACGGACACAATTATACAGGGGTCACTGCTGGAGTGGAGAATCCACTCTTTCACGCTCTCATTCATTCTCTCTTTCTCTCTCTCTCTCAATTCAATTTCAATTTAATGGCTTTTATTGGCATGGGAAACATATGTTTACATTGCCAAAGCAAGTGAAATAGAAAATAAACAAAAGTGAAATAAACAATAAAAAATGTAAAATAAACATTACACTCACAAAAGTTCCAAAAGAATAAAGACATTTCATATTATGTCTACATACAGTGTTGTAATGATGTGCAAATAGTAAAGTACAAAAGGGAAAATAAACAAGCATAGATATAGGTTGTATATTCAATGGTGTTTGTTCTTCACTGGTTGCCCTTTTCTTGTGGCAACAAGTCACACATCTTGCTGCTGTGATGGCACACTGTGGTATTTCACCCAATAGATATGGGAGTTTATCAAAATTTGATTTTTTTTGTGAATTATTTGTGGGTCTGTGTAATCTGAGGGAAATATGTGTCTCTAATATGGTCATACATTTGGCAGGAGGTTAGGAAGTGCAGCTCAGTTTCCACCTCATTTTGTTGGCAGTGTGCACATAGCCTGTCTTCTGAGAGACAGGTCTGCCTTTGTCGGCCTTTCGTTTGTATATAGTCAAAGATCTCCTTCATTTTGGGTCAGTCACAGTGGTCAGGTATTCTGCCACTGTGTACTCTCTGTCCAAATAGCATTCTTGTTTGCTCTGTTTTTTTGTAATTTCTTTCCAATGTGTCAAGGAATTATCTTTTTGTTTTCTCATGATTTGGTTGGGTCTAATTGTGTTGCTGTCCTGGGGCTCTGTGGGGTCTGTTTGTGTTTGTGAACAGAGCCCCAGGACCAGCTTGCTTAGGGAACTCTTCTCCAGGTTAATTTCTCTGTATGTGATGGCTTTGTTATGGAAGGCTTGGGAATCGCTTCCTTTTAGGTGGATATAGAATTTAACGACTCTTTTCTTGATTTTGATAATTAGCGGGTCTCTTCCTAATTCTGCTCTGCATGAATAATTTGGTGTTTTACGTTGTACACAGAGGATATTTATGCATAATTCTGCAAGCAGAGTCTCAATTTGGTGTTTGTCCCATTTTGTGAATTCTTGGTTGGTGAGCGGACCCCAGACCTCACAACCATAAAGGGCAATGGGTTCTATAACTGATTCAAGTATTTTTAACCAGATCCTAATTGGTATGTTAAATTTTATGTTCCTTTTGATGGCATAGAAGGCCCTTCTTGCCTTGTCTCTAAGATCGCTTTGTGGAAGTTACCCATGGCGCTGATTTTTAGGGCGATGAGCTTTAGGGCAACGGTGTCTAGGTGGAATTTGTATTTGTGGTCCTGGCAACTGGACCTTTTTTGGAACACCCTTATTTTTGTCTTACTGAGATTTACTGTCAGGGCCCAGGTCTGACAGAATCTGTGCAGAAGATCTAGGTGTTGCTGTATGCCCTCCTTGGTTGGGGACAGAAGCACCAGATCATCAGCAAACAGTAGACATTTGACTTCAGATTCTAGTATGGTGAGGCAGGGTGCTGCAGACTGTTCTAGTGCCCTCGCCAATTCATTGACATATATGTTGAAGAGGGTGTGGCTTAAGTTGTATCCCAGTCTCACCCCCCGACCCTGTGGAAAGGAATGTATTTTTTGCCAATTTTAACCGCACACTTGTTTGTGTATATGGACTTTATAATGTTGAATGCTTTCCCCCAACACCACTTTCCATCAATTTGTATAGCAGACCCTCATGCCAAATTGAGTTGAAAGCTTTTTTGAAACCAACAAAGCATGAGAAGACTTTGCTTTTGTTTTGGCTTGTTTGTTTGTCAATTACGGTGTGCAGGGTGAATACGTGGTCTGTCGTACGGTAATTTGGTAAAAAGACAATTTGACAATTGCTCAGTACGCCGTTTTCGCTGAGGAAATGTACGAGTCTGCTGTTAATGATAATGCAGAGGATTTTCCCAAGGTTGCTGTTGACGCATATCCCCCGGTAGTTATTGGGGTCAAATTTGTCTCCACTTTTGTGCATTGGTTTGATCAGTCTTGGTTCCAAATATTGGGGAAGATGCCAGAGCTGAGGATGATGTTAAAGAGTTCAAGTATAGCCAATTGGAACTGTGGTCTGTATATTGTATAATTTCATTGAGGTTACCATCAACCCCACAGACCTTTTTGGGTTGGAGGGTTTGTATTTTGTCCTGTAGTTCATTCAATGTAATTGGAGAATCCAGTGGGTTCTGGTAGTCTTTTATAGTTGATTCTAAGATTTATATTTGATTATGTATATGTTTTTACTGTTTGTTCTTTCTTGTAGAGCCAAAAAGATTGGAGAAGTGGTTTATCCATACATCTCCGTTTTGGATAGATAACGCTTTGTGTTGTTGTTTGTTTTGAGTTTTCCAATTTTCCCAGAAGTGGTTTGATTCTATGGATTCTTCAATTATATTCAGCTGCTTTCTGATGTGCTGTTCCTTATTTTTCCGTAGTGTATTTCTGTATTGTTTTAGTGATTCAGCATTGAGAAGGTGTAGGCTCAGGTTTTCTGGGTCTCTATGTTTTTGGTTGGATACGTTTCTCAATTTCCTTCTTAGGTTTTTCAAATCTTCATCAAACCATTTGTTATTGTTGCTCATTTTCTTAGTTATCTGCTTGAAATGTTTAGATTTGATAGAGAAGCTGAGAGGTCAAATATACTGTTTAGGTTTTCTACTGCCAAGTTTACACCTTCACTATTACAGTGAAACCTTTTGTCCAGGAAAATGTCTAGAAGGGATTGAATTTGTTGTTGCCTAATTGTTTTTTGGTAGATTTCCGCACCCTTTTCCTCCATTTATAGCATTTCTTAATATTATTCAGTTACTGTCACGCCCTGACCAGGGGAACTCTGCTATTTTGGTCAGGGTGTGGTATTTCTATGGTTTATTTTCTATGTTTTGTTATAGCCTTTCTTTGTGGTTTATTTCTATGTTGGGCTCGGGGGTGATTTCCAATCAGACAGCTGTCGCTAGTTATGTCTGATTGGGAATCACATTTAAGTTCCTTTCCCCCCACGATGTTTGTGGGTTGTTGTCTCTTTTGTTTGAGCAGTTAATGATCAGGCATTTTCTTGGTTTTGTGTATGTGTTTAATTCAGTGTAAGAATAAACATGTGTTCGCTCCCAGCTGCGTTTTGGTCCGCTTCCTCATCACCCGACGCCAATCGTTACAGAACAACCCACCAAACCAGGACCAAGCAGCAGAGGAACGAGGAGTTGAGGAAACTCGAGAGGCCTCCCCAAGAATTTTTTTGGGGGGGGGCACAAGGGGAGTTTTGCGGGGCAAGTTTGGAGCCCCAGGCCAAATCCCCGGACTGCTTTTCGGAGGCCAGTTAATGGACAGGGCTTATGCTTCGGGGTAATGGGTGTTATGGCGAGGCCAAGTGTTTTTAGGCCAGTACGCGCTATACCAGCGCCCCGCAGTTACCAGGGGGTAGCAGGCATTCAGCCAGAAAGGGCGATGCCAGGGTTAAGCTCGAGACCGCCAGTAAGCCTCCATGGTCCTATATATCCGGTACCAGCACCACGCACCAGGCTTCAAGTACGTGAACCCAGCCTCGCCAGTCAACAGTCGTCGGAGCTGCCCGCCAGTCAACAGTCGTCGGAGCTGCCCGCCAGTCAACAGTCGTCGGAGCTGCCCGCCAGTCAAGTCGTCGGAGCTGCCCGCCAGTCAACAGTCGTCGGAGCTGCCCGCCAGTCAACAGTCGTCGGAGCTGCCCGCCAGTCAACAGTCGCCGGAGTGGCCAGACTGCGCTGAACTGCCGGAGTGGCCAGACTGCGCTGAACTGCCGGAGTGGCCAGACTGCGCTGAACTGCCGGAGGGGCCAGACTGCGCTGAACTGCCGGAGGGGCCAGACTGCCCAGACTGTCCCGAGCTGCCAGACGTCCCCAGTCCTGTCCGGCCCATTCCTGCTCCCCGCACCAAGCCAGTGGTGCGTGTCCCCAGTCCTGTCCGGCCCGTCCCTGCTCCCCGCACCAGGTTGGTGGTGCGTGTCCACAGTCCTGTCCGGCCCATCCCTGCTCCCCGCACCAAGCCAGTGGTGTGTGTGTCCCCAGTCCAGTCCGGCCCGTCCCTGCTCCCCGCACCAGGTTAGTGGTGCGTGTCCCCAGTCCTGTCCGGCCCATTCCTACTCCCCGCACCAAGCCAGTGGTGCGTGTCCCCAGTCCAGTCCGGCCCGTCCCTGCTCCCCGCACCAAGCCAGTGGTGCGTGTCCCCAGTCCAGTCCAGCCCGTCCCTGCTCCCCGCACCAGGTTAGTGGTGCGTGTCCACAGTCCTGTCCGGCACATCCCGGCTCCCCGCACCAAGCCGGTGGTGCGTGTCCCCAGTCCAGTCCGGCCCGTCCCTGCTCCCCGCACCAGGTTGGTGGTGCGTGTCCCCAGGCCAGTCCGGCCCGTCCCTGCTCCCCGCACCAGGTTGGTGGTGCGTGTCCCCGGTCCTGTCCGGCCCGTCCTTGTTCCCCGCACCAGGCCCACGGCGCGTGTCCACAGTCCAGCACGGCCTGTGTCCGGTCCACCGGTGACCAGTCCTGTTCCGGTCGGCGGCTCCGCTCCGGAGCCTGAGCATGCCGCTCCACCGTGGTCCAGTCCGGGCCAGAGGGGTAGGGCTAGGGTGGAGGCAGGGGGAGAAACACGCCCGGGGCCAGAGCCTCCACCGAGGGTGAGGCGCCCACCCGGGTCCCCCCCCAATAGACTTTAGGTTGGTGCGCCGGGAGTACGCACCGTTGGAGGGGGGGTACTGTCACGCCCTGACCAAGGGAACTCTGCTATTTTGGTCAGGGTGTGGTATTTCTATGGTTTATTTTCTATGTTTTGTTATAGCCTTTCTTTGTGGTTTATTTCTATGTTGGGCTCGGGGGTGATTTCCAATCAGACAGCTGTCGCTAGTTATGTCTGATTGGGAATCACATTTAAGTTCCTTTCCCCCCACGATGTTTGTGGGTTGTTGTCTCTTTTGTTTGAGCAGTTAATGATCAGGCATTTTCTTGGTTTTGTGTACGTGTTTAATTCAGTGTAAGAATAAACATGTTCGCTCCCAGATTGTTGATCTCCCCCTCTAGGATAGAGAAGCTGTCATCGTTAAAGTATAAGGATTCTATTAGGGGGATATAGGTAGCACACATGAGGACATTTTTCTCTGTTGAGATAATTTCCTTATTAATTTCTAGCCAGATGTAAAATGTTCCTGTTTTGACTAATTTAATAGAGTGGGTTAGGTCTGCTCTATAGCAAATTAGCATACCTCCTGAGTCCCTTCCCTGTTTCACACCTGGTAGTTTGGTGGATGGGACTACCAGCTCTCTGTAACCTAGAGGGCAACCAGTGGGTCCGTCTCCTTATACCATGTTTCTTGTAGGATGACAATGTCTGTATTTCCAATTTCTATGATGAAGTCTGGGTTCCTGATCTTTATGCCAAAGGCAGATGACCTCAGACCTTGTATATTTCAGGATGAGATAGTAAAAGCTTTCTGTTCCATAATGTCTAGTGTTGTTTTGGTGTGGTTTAGGCCCGGACTATCACAGTAGGTGTGAGCAGAGCATGTTGAGCATCTGATACATGCCTCTTAGGTCGCAGGATGGGGATTGTTCGGGTGTAATAGTGGGGATTGGGCCTGTTGCTCTGCTCACGGCCTGGGCATAATTATGTCCTGCTCTTCTATTGAGGTCCGTGCCGCAGGGGCAGAAGAGGCATAGGTCTGATATGGTGTGGCCTATATTCGGTGTAGCCAGGGTTTGCTTGGGGTCTTAGCTGGTTGGGGTTTGCCTTGTGATGCTGTGGTCTAGGTGTAGGTCTTCTTGGCGTGGGTTCTCTTGGTGCAGGTCCTGCCGGAGGGGGCCTTGCAGGTCTGGGAGGGTGTCTCGCTGGTCTGGGCGGGGTGTCCGTTGCTCTGTTGCTCCTGTATGAGGTGCTAGGGCTACGGTTGAGGGTGACGTCCTTCAGGGTCCTGGCAAAAGTTAGTATTGCTGCCTTGTAGAGGTGGACCTGGTCGTAAAGGCAGTTCAAGTCCAGGGTGGAGTGGTGGGCCAGGTAGACATTAGGTTTTGAGGAACAGTCTCGTGAAATGGTAGCAAAGGGGAAATAACCACTTGTGCGTCTCTCTTCAATAACCATCACTAATCAGCAGGATGGAGCAAGTTGAGCTGCTGTATCTAGTATTCTTGTAACATCCCTGGCACACAGTTTCATTAATGATGTATCCTCACTCGTCAATGAGCAATGTAAAATGTTTTGAGTGTTGGAAAAAGTGCTTTATAACTCCAATCCATTATGTGTCTTCATAAGCATTAGTCATATGCAACAAAAGTTGTCCATTTCAGCAGTTAAGCAGAGTGAATGGTAGCCAGCTGACACTTGATCTGATCTAACCCGACAGAACTATCTATAACTATTAACTGTTATTAAGTCATTACTGATCCTGGACCTGTCAGGGCTGTCAGTGTTGGTCTACAGACAGACTGATTTATTGGAAAATCCCCCTAGAGACCCAGCAGGGGCAATCATCTACCACACACACATGCACGCACGCACGTACGCACATGCACACGCACACACACAGAAAAACAGAGAAGGTAAGCGCCAGAACAACAGCTGTCTTCAGATAGCATCTGTCTTATCTTTCTCTCTCTCTCTCTTGGGTAAATCTATTTGAATTCAATCCCCTTTTGACAGCACCACTTTTGAGTCAACGTTAAAAATGATGACATTTTAATTTAAAAACATTATTTTCAAGAAATATTATAATATTTTGACAACACTGTTTGTAAGTGTCACGCCCTGACCATAGAGAGCCTTTTTATTCTCTATGTTGGTTAGGTCGGGGTGTGACTAGGGTGGGCAATCTAGGTTGTTGATTTCTATGTTGGCCTGGTATGGTTCCCAATCAGAGGCAGCCATTTATCATTGTCTCTGATTGTGGATCATATTTAGGCAGCCATTTCCCCACTGTGTTTGTGGAATCTTGTTTTGAGTTAGTGCATGTAGCACCGCTGATGTCACGGTTCGTTGATTGTTTTGTTTGGAAGTTCGCACTAAATAAAGATGTGGAACTTTAATCACGCTGCGCCTTGGTCCAGTTCTTACGACGATCGTGACAGTAAGCTTTGAAATAATATCAAACTCAACCATTTATATTTTCCAGTGATGAAGACATGGATGTCTCATGGTAGGGTGGGGTATGCAAAATGGGTCAATTTTTGCAATTTTTTTATCTCCTGAATTCAAACCATAAAGTGACAGAATGTTCAGAATGATCCTAGATATCCAGTCTAGTTTAACTTTCTATGTGAATCCTAATGTTCATGCAGCAAAATATGTTTTGGAGTTATTTCTGTAAACCTGGTAAACAGATTTGATTGTTTTTTTCCTTCTGTTCCCCAACTTTATCCCTAAACATGAACCCCGGGCCTTATCCCAAGCTCCCTTCCTCTACATTAATCCTATCTCTCTCTAACCCCAACCCCCGTTCCCTGATCTCTCTGTGGTAACAGATGTGATCTATCATCTAAAGGACGCAACGGAAATGAATGTTTAACCCCGTAATGGATATTTACTGTGAGTTGATAATGGCTCTGTCAGATTAGGATGTGGCTTCTCTAACAAAGCAATCAGGGAGGAGATGAAGCCAAGAACCCAATTAAACCCTTTCTCACACAGACACGTGCATATTCGCACACACACGCATACATACAAGTACACGTGTACACATATGTGCATGCACAAATACAAAGCGCTATGTGGTTCATATGCCTGTGGTTTAATTCTGATGACAATTAAATAAATACTTTAATGAAGTGAAGTTCTGGACTCTTGGCATTAGTCTCCACCTTCTATAGTCAATGTCTGTTTTCCATTCTAAAGCCTTCTTTCCTTTTGTCCTGTACTTTTCTCTCCACATTCTGCCCTCTCCTCTCTGTCTCTCACAAACGTACGAACACACAATCACACAACACACCATCCTGCTGCTTCCAACTACTGAACAACTCCTAAACACAATCAGTCAGATACTGGAGGATTTCTCCTTTAAAACCAATTATTCCTCTTTAATACATACAGACTTGCCAAATCCTCTCATATCTCAAACACATGTTACCACTACAACTAACCTCCATGCAAAAACAGAAACAGGGCTGGGGGAAGGGAGAACATTGGGTACTGAAGACAGTTTGTTCTCATTAGAACTAAATACTTTGCAGCCAACAAACAGCACAAGTATTAAATACACATTGAAATACACATGAAAATACACCCAGTTATTAACAGCAGTTGGAAGTGAGTAGGTGGGTGTGGAAGAGATTGAAAGGATAGAGTTTGATTTCTTTACTGAAAGACTACACTGTAAAAATAAAACAACATGTTGATTCAACGTACAATTGGAAAGCAACCAGCAGTGAGTTTGCTCAACAAAATGTTCACACAAACGATTTGGAGCTGGTTGCCTTACAATTGTACATTGAATCAACAATTCTTTCTGTTCTTCCTTTTTTATGGTGCATCATCATAAACATCAGATGATTCATGGAGATGAAGCTCATATCAGATTGTTTCCATGTTTTCAGAGAGACTCCCAGAGTTATTAAACAGGTTCATATCATCACAAGGCTGTACTGATACAACTGTGTGTGTGTGTGTGTGTGTGTGTGTGTGTGTGTGTGTGTGTGTGTGTGTGTGTGTGTGTGTGTGTGTGTGTGTGTGTGTGTGTGTGTGTGTGTGTGTGTGTGTGTGTGTGTGTGTATCTGGTGTAGTCTCTTCATCTCTGATTGCTTTAATTACAGACTGACTATCCCCTTTCAGAGTGCAGGAAAAACAAACTCTTAATGCACATTAAAAGGAGTCACAACACACACAGACACACACACACACCTCCAGCCACACCACTCAGTAGTCCCTTTGATTTCTGTCTTATGTGATCTGTCTTTCATCGTCGCCTCTCCCTGATCCCTCTCTTCTTTACCTCGACTGAGGCAGAACGTCTCTCTCTCCATATCACCTTCGTCTCTCGCTTTGTCTATTGAGCGTTATTGTAGGTGGGCGGGTCCATTTACTGTGTCTAACTCATTAGCAGGTGGGCAAAATGGTTTCGGTCTGCGTCTCTCTGTTCCTTAGTCTTTAGCATGACAGCAGAACGGCTGACTATCTGTCTGTCAGTCTATTTGTGTTTAGTGTGGGATGATTATGGTGTCTGTAGCACAAGAGTCTAGCGGTCGGAGAGGGGCTGGGCTCTAGTGAGTAGAGGACTGCGAGCAGTGGGCTATGGGACCCTGGGCTTTGGTCTGACGGACTGGACTGACAACGTCTCATTAGCCTCAAACAGTCAGACATACAGTAGAAGAGAGAGAGAGCAGTGACCCTTCTGACCCTTCTCCCTCTTCTCTCCTCAAACACATTAGGTTATAACACAATTATTACTGAAAGTTAATTGATGCATGGAGATACACTCCTTCAATTACACACCATGTTAATATATGGACATTGGTTCTGGTTAGATTACAGTGTATTTTGGAAGTTAGAACAACATCTGTTACAGGTCAGCTCGTATCCTTATCGATTTACACATTTAATGATAAGGAGTTCAACATCGACGAGCTCAATCAATCACCTTACAGGGAGATATCTGTGAAACTGATTAAAAGCTTGAGTGTTCAATTTGAATCTATATTAGGATACGTATTGTTTGAATTTAATATTATCTGACATAATGACAACTTTCTGCCATGTATCTGGAGACAGGATGTGTTTGTTCTCCAGAAATCTGCATTAATTTGTAAACTTAATATAGCCTATTAGGTCTATAGTGCAGGCTTGTCAGGCACACGTCACCATTGTCCTTGTACAGAATATTCTAAACCTTCAAAGTAAGATATGTCTTTAAAAAATATATATATATATATAACTTTTTTAAAGTTTAAAATGTTATCAGCAGAATTTCAGTGATACCGCTAAATTCCTTACTATGCTACTAAAAAAGCTATTAGCCCATCAGAATTATTACTACGCAAATATGAATATTATCATTGCTGCTTTTGTTGTTATTATGATCAGTATTTCCTTTCATCCATTTAATCCTGCGGCGCCATACTAAAGCTTTGAAGATGAGTTACACTTTTTCTTTCTGACGTTTCTTCTTTCTTTATCCTTTCTACCTCAAACATGAAAAACTGCGGCGGTGTGCCGGGGGGAGAGGGAGAGGGACAGAGAGCAGAGACACAGAGAGAGAGGGATTGATTTCCACTCTCAGCGCTGCAGCCGTAGTTCAAAGCTCCAGACTTCAGAGAGCGTCAGGACCCAGCATGTCGAGCCCGGGTTAGACTGCCTGTCTGCGGCCAGGAGTTCCCCCAGGGCCCGGGGAGGGCGAAAACCAGGCGGCACCGTCAAAATAATTATGCGGAGAGGATTGAGAGAAGAGCAAAGCACACACCGGGATCGGGACCGACCAGGACCCGTCGCTGTCTCAGAACCCGCTGTCTCTCTCGGGAATGAGAGATGAACTAAGAGCCAATGCTCTCTTCATGTAACAATTACCTCCAAGATGGTAGGCTACATCCCTAATGGATCAGTAATAAACCTGGTGGCCTAAACGTTATTACTTCCCAACACACCACTTAGCGACCACACACACTGCGCTCTATTATCATGCAATTAACTACAGGTCTAATATAAACTGAAATATCGGTATGAAAAAGAAAAAAAACAATTAGAGCAATTACTAGGCTAGATTATCAAATATTTAAGGCAGAAAAACAGGCCTATTTAAATATGGAGATCATTTGACATTTGTCCATTTATATCTTTCCAACAGTGGCTAACTTTTCTGAATATTTGCTTCATTTTCGACCAACAAACAATGTAACACATGCAGTTATTTTCGAAAATTAAAATGAGAGTTAAGTAGGCTACATGTGTCTGCAGCATAAATGCTCCAGGAATTTCCCCAAATGTTGCAGCAATCCCGCTTTACATTCCAAAACACTTTACCTGCGTGTAGAGCGGAGTTGAGACTGGACTGGTCTGGCGGCGTGTAGCCTTTCTCTCTGCGCGGACTGCTGTAGCTTAATGATCAGACTGTATTGAGCAGTCTGACAGGCATCACCAATATCTAAACAGCTGTAAACAAATCCTCCGTTAATCTCGCTGTTTTCAGCCCACCGTGTGCATGGCCGGTGATCCAGAGTAGCTCCTCCTCACAGAAAAATACACATTTTCTCCGCCCTAGAAAATGAGGATCAACCTGATGCAGGTAGTGAATGGTATTTATGTGCCTCCACAACTCCACTACGACATCTAGAGGTGAACCCCAAACAATACATCTCCTCTTGGTAGGCTATTGAATTAACGTATTCTAGCCTACTGTTAGGCTACTGATGTGGTGAGACGGAGACCATTCAATAAATCTACTCACATTTATCTGCATCTATCCTTTCATCAGTGTGCCATCAAGCTAATTGAGAGAGAGAGGAAGGGAGAGGAGGGGTTTGTGTTTGTATCCGGTATCCGTGTTGTTGGTCCATAAATAAAAGGGGAGCATTAAACTTCATACTTTGTACCTTTAAAGAACATGAAAGCTTCAGACTCTGGTTCATGTGTCTATGATTTCAAATGTTCCTTTTGGTTTATGAGTGTTGAGTTATTGATGTGATGTTTATTTATTTGTTTACCAGTCGGCGCCAGTTGTTTGGGACGGACCGAACCCTGGACTTTCCCTGAGGCACGAGAACTGACCAAAGAGACTCCACCACTCTGTCTCTCTGTCTGTCTTCTCTCCTTACTCTGCCCGGTCTCCCTCTCCCCTTCCTCTCCGCTCCTCCGCAGGAAAGAGCAGATAAAAGAGGTGCTTGGAGCTTCTGAGGAGAGAGAGGTGTGTTTGAAGAGCTAACTCCTGTAAGTCCTATAATTATACCTTTCTACCCTCCCTCTCTTTCTCTCCTCTCACTCCTCTCACTCCTCTCTCTCTCTGGCAGCCCTGAGCCCGGTGGCCCTCTCATCCTCTCATCTCTGATCCTCACAGGAGCAGCTTCCTTCCTTCCTGACCGACAGACTGACAAACAAAGAGACCAGTGAAGAGCAACAGAGCCTCACTGGGATGAAAACACCTATCATATTACATTACTCCAGATGACTATTACCACAGGACCACAGCCAGAGCAAACAGAACCCCAGTCAGCTGTCTTCTAAAGCCAACAGCGATAAGGCCAATATCAGGTCTTTAATAAAGACAGCTGGGGTAGGAGGAAGTTATCGAGCTACTGAAGCCAAAACAAATATCACAGACTTCTTCTCTCTATTTAAAGTTTAAACTGTATATTTAGCCATCCATGTAAGTCACAGGAGTTCCAGGCTCCTGACGCTTTGCATGATGGGTACTCTGTAAAGGTGGACATATTCTATCCTCTCCTGTAACTACACGTCCTCATACACACAACACACACACGCACACATACGTGTATGCTGTCCTCTAACCACTGTACTCCTCAACAGGAGAGCAAATTCTGTTACCATGGTGACTGCAGTGTCAGCTAACCTAGTTTCCACGGTGGAAGGGCATTGGGTGAAGAGAGAAGGCTAGCCTATTGGTAACATTATTGATGTACAGTAAGTTTTAAATATAACAACTTCACAACTGTTTTCTTTACAACACTCAGACCCAGATTTTCAGTGCTGAATTGCGTTTGGGATGGTTAGATGAAACACGCATAACATGTGGGCAGGAGAGGGAGGGGCTAGTTACACACACACACACACACACGTAGAAACTTACTTGCTTGCTTATGGTGGGCCATCATATCGATGATGACATTCCATATCTACCTCTATTTGTGAGTCTTTGTGTGACTGTAAAGTCCAATCCTTGACCCACATCGTCTGTTTCAGACGGGGCATGTGAAGTCTCTGACTGCGGGTGTAGGTGAACACACACACACACAGCCTATACGTAGACTACACGCTGCTAGGGGGCCCCACGACCCCAAAAAAATGTAATACAAATGTGTTTTTTTAGGAACTAAGATAGTTTGAAAAGTAGAATACACAAGGTGCAATGTTTTAATTTGGTAGTTCATCAGCAGTTTTCCACTTGTTATGTCAGTCACTCAATTAGCACCCATGTCAGAAAAACATTTTGTATTGCCAGTGATGGGTTCTGGGTTCTGACTCCTAAACTTGGAATAGTGTTAATTATCAGGTATCCTATTGAAATATTGAGTGCTATAGTCTAGGAGGGTCTACCTACACCAGAAGTTAATGGTTATCTGTAGGAGGAATGAATATGGTGGAGGCAATTAAGCTTGGATTGTACTGAGTGAAGGAAAGACGATCACATGTTGGCAGGCACTGATAAGGGTGGAGAGATGTGGTTTAGTGAGGAAGGGGGCCAAGGTAGGTCAGATCACCTTAATAAGGGAGAAGGAATAGTTTATTTCCTGCCTAGCAACAAAGATGTCATGTTTAGAGAGAAGGGGGAGATTCCACCCCAAATTGGGGTAAATATGGGGCAGCAGGTAGCCTAGTGGTTAGAGCATTGGGCCAGTAACTGAAAGGTTGCTGGATTGAATCCCTGAGCTGACAAGGTAAAGATCTGTTGTTCTGCCCCTGAACAAGGCAGTTAACCCACTGTTCCTCGGTAGACCGTAATTGTAAATAAGAATTTGTTCTTAGCTGACTTGCCTAGTTAAATAAAGAAATATATATATATATATACTACCACTGGTGGAACTTTGTCTTATGCAGCTGTATGACCCAATGGGTGAATAAACTTGGTTTAAGCTTTACTAATTGTCAGTGAGTTTTACTAGGTTCATTTAGAACCTAACACTAGGTAAGGTATTCTACCAGCTACCTAAACCTTGTAGTAGGCCTAATCATCACCAAATTACCGACCGGGCACGCAGGGCATATGCTCATGGGCCCTGACCTCCAAGGGACCCCTTTTGATTTTGTCACTCTCACACAGATTTGATATAAACATGGCATAAGTCATGGAAAAATGTGTAGAATTGCAGAAAATTAGCTTTAAAACTGCAAAAGCTTCCCACCACCCCATGACAAAATGTGTAGAATTGCAGGAAATGTACTTTAACACTGCCAACATTTTATCTCTTACCAAGAGGGGGGACACTAAAACATTTTGCCCCAGCGTTGTGGGGGGGGGGGGGGGGGCAACCAAATCTCACTTAGGCCCTCCAAAAGGCTAGAGGTGGCCCTGCATACACACACACGCACACACACACACACACACACACACACGCACACACACACACACACACACACACACACACACACACACACACACACACACACTACCTGCACGTCAGGAGGTTTAGGCCCTGTGCTCGTCTCTGTGGGTGGTAGGTAACAGTACCGCCCCTTAGCCAGTCAGGATGTCTGATCTGTGGAACTCAACTCACAGCCTGCCACTTAATAACCCCCCCCCCCACACACACACACACACACACACACACACACACACACACACACACACACACACACACACACACACACACACACACACACACACACACCCTGGGGCAGGAGTTAAACGTGAGAAACAGGTAGAGACAGACAGAGACAAACTGTACTGTGCAGCTGACAGACCTTCTCCTTCCTCAGCCATGGGGCTCTAACAGGAACTTAGACTGCATCTGAAGTGGTACTCTGTTCCCTGTAAGGCTCTGGGAAATAGGAGTGCACTATGGTGTCATTTCTAACCAGAAACATGGTTTGGGTGGCAACTAGGAATGTGTGTGTGTGTTCAGTCCAAGAGCAACCTCTTAGATCTTACGGGATAGGCTCAAGCAGTTAATACTTTTCATCAAAACATCTGGGCTATGGATCAGTTCAACATATCACCAGCAGGCACCGCTAGAACCCCTCTGTTACCATCAATACAAGGCCACCTACTGTCCACAAGACAAACAGATATTTCTTTAGATGTCAGCAGGGTGGCAGTATCTTCACACATCTTCTGGTCTGACTGATGCGTAGCCGCAGGAAGTAGTGGCGATGAGGGTGCTGAAGCACTCCCTGAAATATCTGAAATCACATTTGAATATTAATCACAAAAGTAGTGCAATGGGGCTTTACAAGTCCTGTATTAGCAGACCTATATAGCCGACTGTAGCGAGAAAAAAAAAATCTGAGGACCATCCTCCTCAGTGAATTTCATAAAAAGAAATGTTTAAAACATTAAAATAATTCCCCGTTTTAAATAAAAATATACTAAATGTATTCACGTCACCAAATAATTGATTAAAACACACTGTTTTGCAATGAAGGGCTACAGTAGCCTCAACAGCACTCTGTAGGGTAGCACCATTTGACTGAGCCATGCCTCCTTGCCCATCCAACATTTCCTCATCTCCCACCCTTTCTAATGCGACTAGCCCCGATGCTCCTCCTTCTTTTTCCCAGGTCAGATGGTTTAGACCCTTTCTTCTTTAAGGTTGCTGCCCCATCATCATCAAGCCTACCTCTGATGTTTTTAACCTGTCTCTCCTCTCTGGGGAGGCTTCCATTGCGTGGAAGGCAGCCATGGTTCGTCCTTTATTTAAAGGGAGAGATTAAGCTGATCCTAACTGTTTTAGGCCTATTTCTATTTTGCCCTGTTTATCAAAAGTGTTGGAAAAACTTGTCAATCATCAACTGACTGGCTTTCTTGATGTCTATAGTATTCTCTCTGGTATACAATCTGGTTTCCTCTCAGGTTATGGGTGTGTCACTGCAACCTTAAAGGTCCTCAATGATGTCACCATTGCCTTTGATTCTAAGCAATGTTGTGCTGCTATTTTCATTGACTTGGCCAAGGCTTTTGATACGGAAGACCATTCCATTATTGTGGGCCGGCAAAGGAGTATTGGTGTCTCTGAGTGGTCTTTGGCCTGGTTTGCTAACTACCTCTCTCAAAGAGTGCAGTGTATAAAGTCCGAACATCTGCTGTCTCAGCCACTGCCTGTCACCAAGGCTCGATCCTAGGCCCCACGCTCTTCTCAATTTACATCAACAACATAGCTTAGGCAGTGGGAAGCTCTCTCATCCATTTAAATGCAGATGATACAGTCTTATACTCAGCTGGCCCACCCCCTGGATTTTGTGTTAAACGCTCTACAACAAAGCTTTCTTAGTGTCCAACAAGCTTTCTATGCCCTTAATCTTGTTCTGAACACCTCCAAAATAAAGGTTTGGTGGTTTGGTAAGAAGAATGCCCCTCTCCCCACGTGTGATTACTACCTCTGAGGGTTTAGAGGTTGAGGTAGTCACCTCATACAAGTACTTGGGAGTATGGCTAGACGTTACACTGTCCTTCTCTCAGCACATATCAAAGCTGCAGGCTAAAGTTAAATCTAAACTTGGTTTCCTCTTACGTAATCGCTCCTTTTTCACCCCAGCTGCCAAATTAACCCTGATTCAGATGACCATCCTACCCATGCTAGATTACAGAGACGTCATTTATAGATCGGCAGGTAAGGGTGCTCTCGAGCGGCTAGATGTTCTTTACCATTCGGCCATCAGATTTGCCACCAATTCTCCTTATAGGACACATCAATGCACTCTATACTCTGTAAACTGGTCATCTCTGTATACCCGTTGCAAGACCCACTGGTTGATGCTTATTTATAAAACCCTCTTAGACCTCACTCCGCCCTATCTGAGATATCTACTGCAGCCCTCATCCTCCACATACAACACCCATTCTGCCAGTCACATTCTGTTAAAGGTCCCTAAAGCATACACATCGCTGGGTCACTCCTCTTTTCAGTTAGCTGCAGCTAGCGATTGGAACGAGTTGCAACAAACACTCAAACTGGACAGTTTTATCTCCATCTCTTCATTCAAAGACTCAATCATGGACACTCTTACTGACAGTTGTGGCTGCTTTGCGTGATGTATTGTTGTCTCTACCTTCTTGCCCTTTTTTCTGTTGTCTGTACCCAATACCATGTTTTGTGCTGTTACCATGTTGTGCTGCTGCCATGTTGTGCTGCTAAAATGTTGTTGTCATGTTGTGATTCTACCATGCTGTGTTGTCATGTGTTGCTGCCATGCTATGCTGTAGTCTTTGGTCTCTCTTTATGTAGTGTTGTGTTGTCTCTCTTGTCGTGATGTGTTTTGTCCTATATTTTTTTAAATAAAATGTTTTAATCCCAGCCCCCGTCCCCGCAGGAGTCCTTTTGCCTTTTGGTAGGTTGTCATTGTAAATAAGAATTTGTTCTTAACTGACTTGCCTAGTGAAATAAAGGTAACATTTATTTAAAACAATTTTTTAAAGTAGCTGGAGGACAGCTAGCTTCTGTTCTCCTCTGGGTACATTGACTTCAATACAAAACCTAGGCGGCTCATGGTTCTCACCTCCTCCATAGACTTACACAGTAATTATGACAACTTCCGGAGGACGTCCTGATTTTACAAATGTATTGCCACTGGGGCCCACCTGTGTAAGTGGTAAACTGCTTACTGACTGTATACTGCAACGTTACTACATGATTGTAGTGGGTTTACTAATGCGTTAGGTCTATTAGCCATGTTGACTATGGCATTACTTTAGCTAATATGGTGACAACGATGTAGGCTGTGTGTGTAGTGGTTATGATATGGTTTGGCTTGGAAAGTTTTTTTTGCCTGGTCACATACAGCTGATGTGTTGTGCATTGAAGTCCAGTAGCGAAAGGAAATGGTGAGTGGAGGAGAGAGCATAGACACGAAAAGGAATACAACTTGGCTGCTATGAAAGTGAACTGTGGTTACGTGTGATCAGAGGATTTCACCAATTCTGTTGAAAAACGTTTCTTAAACGAAAGCAAACGGAACGAAACGGGGATAAACAAACCTGAATTTGTCCAAAGAGAAACACTAATTTGCAACTGTTGGACTAATGACTACACCCTAGATCAGCTAGATGCTGTCAATAGTGTCTGTCCATGTGTCACTGTCTGTCACCTCAAATTATTCTCTCGACCCGTGTGCACCTATGTTGTAAACTTTCATTCATAGGCTAGGTTGTAGCAACCTCATGATGGGTATAGGGAAAATGTGGTAGCCTAAACCTATTGATGTTACATTGAACTGGGTGAATGGAATATGAATGACAGTCATCCAATATGCTGTAACAGAAATAACCCCATGCTCATGAAAAAATGTAATCATCCTCCTTCATCTTAAACGGCACCGACCGCCACTGGTGTTGGTATTCTGTGGTAGAATTACCTACTCTCTTATTAATGGAGTCTACCAAATATCTGGTTCAGTTTGCTTATTGACTTTACACATTATTTATAAAGATAAGCCACACTACTAGCGCATCAGAGATGGTGACAGGTTTTGGGGATAATCTGTGTTGCATTATACCACTTGAATGCATTCCACACTCTGTTCATCCCCATAGAATAACAGTAACATTATCACACACACACTCTCTCACACACACACTAACACTCTCTCTCACACACCCACACACACCGAGAAAGAGAGAGAAAGAGAGAGAGAGAAAGAAGAGAGCGAGAGGGGCTGCCTGGTGGCCTGCATGGGCTTCGTTGTGGGAAATTGCACAGCAGAGCGTGACCTCACTGCATTCTGCACAGCTGTGCGAGCGAGCAAAGAGAGAGAGAGAGCGAGGAGAAATAGAAGACAGAGCGAGAGGGGCTGCCTGGTTCCCTGCACGGGCTCTGTTGTGGGAAATTGTGCTTTTAAACAGCCTTACGCCGATATGCATTCTTCAGTTTCTGGTGCATTACACGCGCAACAAGAAACCAACACCCACTCGGTTAACGTCATTAATAACGCAGTGTGAGATGGACGAGTCGTCTCTGTTGGATCTATTGGAGTGTTCAGTGTGTTTGGAGCGGCTGGACACTACAGCTAAAGTCCTGCCTTGCCAACACACCTTCTGTCGCCGCTGCTTGGAGAACATAGTCAGCTCCAGGAACGAACTAAGATGCCCAGAATGTCGCATCCTAGTCGGCTGTGAGGTGGATGATCTTCCCGCGAATATCTTGCTGGTCCGCCTGCTGGACGGGATCAAACAGCGGCCACGGAATGGAGGCAGTACCAGGCAG